>NW_027132999.1:0-5683 GCF_026122565.2 Emydura macquarii macquarii | reverse complement strand
GGTGTCACTGCCACCCCTGGAGCCTGCTCTGCCTGCTCTCCACGGATCACTATGTGCCCAATAATTCCCCTCTGCGCAGCACCAGTGAACACAGCTTTCTGCAGCTGAGAAAATACAGCAGCAGCAGCAAAAACCACCACAAATTTTCATCACCCTACACCCGCCAGGGGGAGGGGCAGTGGCAGGGGCTCCTGGGGGATGGGCAGTGGTGAGAGGTGCTGGGGGGGCACAGGTGCAGGTACTGGGGGAGGGGCAGTAGAAGGGGGCGCTGAGGAGAGAGAGGAGGGCTGAGGGCTGCTGGGCCGAGACGTTGCAAGGAGGTCTCTGGCTCAGGGCGTTTGTCCAAGTGGCAGTGATGCTGCAGCATTTCCTCCCTTCCCTGTTCTGGAAGGAGCTGGGGACGGTGCGAGGGGAACTCACGTGCTTTATATGAATCCAGCCAGCTGGCTCAGAGCCCAGAAACTGAGGGTTTTGCATCTTTTGCGCTTTACACTCAAGTTACAGCCTGAAGGAATCACAGGGGTGCAGTGAGGCCAGGTGACCTTTTTACTAACTATACAGAGCAGCACACACGTGGCTTGGTGACACACAACATACTTGTCAGTTGAACAGTACAAGGCAGGAGGAATAAACGGTTTTTGGGGGGCTTTCGAATGGAATTTAAAATGGAAATCATGCAAATCATGCAAAGATAGGCTTACTAGAAATGACCACGTGCACATATATTTGCAACATCACAGAGTTTGCACTGAGTGACTTCAAATGAAGCCCACCTCTGCAAACTTCAAACGAAATAGCCTGATTAACGAACCCTACTGGAAAGATCAATAGGAAGAGGCTTGCAGCTTAGGTAACTGACAGAAACCTACAGTCAATGCCATGGACTGGAAGATTTATTTAGGCTTCTTAACTTTATTTCATTTCACTTCATGTCCATGAGCAGTGTTGTCCCTAGCTGTATAATTTGGAAGTGATTTACTGGAATTACAAAACCTATTTTTTATTTCAGCGTTTGCTGTTGCTGCTTTAGAAAATTATGCAGGAAAGATTGCACAAGAGGGCTAAAAAATGGAGTGGGGATGGGGACTCTATTTTTAAGCAGCTTGAATGGTTTCTTTCTTTTTTGTAAGAAATGCATTTGCCTATGACACTGTCTCTCCAGTGAAATGATTACTGCTCCATTACTCTATTGATACAATATTGTGCATGCTAGTGTCCTATTTCTATACTATTTCTATACTATTCTATTCTATTTCTATACTATTTCGTGTCCTATTTCTATACTATTTCTATTCTATTCTATTCTATACTGTTCTATTCTATACCATTTCTAGTGTCCTATACTAGTGTCCTATTTCTATTCTAACTTATACTGTAGCTGTGATGTATTCCTGTGACAAACTAGTCTTCACAATTTTTTTAAAGTTTTTTCATTTATTTTTTTCTTTTGGGGGTAAAGTTTGCTCTACCAAATTGATCGTAACAAACTGCTCTGTTATGGATGTTGCTATAGTGACATGCAATTATATATGATTTTGTTTTTAAAAAACAGAAAAGCAAAAGAAACACCATTGTTAGCTTAATCTTAATGTCTGGTGTATGTCTTGGTGAAATTATAACTATTCCAGGGTAGTTCCAGAGGGGTAGCCGTGTTAGTCAGTATACAGCAAAAACAACGAGAGTTCAGTGGCACTTTAAAGTTTGCCACAGAACTCTTGTTGTTTTCATTCCAGTGAAGAGAACAGTGACTATGTTCTTTGAATGAGCCGTTCTTTGTGCTTTTTGTCATGTTATGCAGTGAACTATTTTTCAGGTCTGATCAGTGATTATTTTTCCAACTCTGCGTTTCTGTAAGGAATTATTTCACTAATGGACCATCCATAGCAGTTTTCCTCCATGTTGGAATACCATGAATGTGAGTCAGTGTATAGCCCTCCTACATCGAGCAAGTAAACTTATCACCTCCCTGCAGCACCAGGGCCCCTCACAAGGAGGCGAGTTCATTTTAATCCAATACATGCTGTGGGGAGATGGGAGGATTTTTGATGCTGTTTCACCTTCAGCAGCCCAGCTGACACTTCTCCTCTGTCTCGGTGCCCAGCCACGGCCGGGAGGAGCTTTGCTGGGAGAGTTTGGCTACGTGTCCCAGAGTCTCTCCAGAGTCTCCTTCTCCTCCTCCTCCTCTGCAGGAGCAACTACTCCTCTGCTAATCCTCCTCTCAGAGCCCCCTGCACTCTCTGAAACTCACACTCCACCGTCTCCTTCTCTCTGTGTGTCCCTTTGGGAACAGACACAGGGAATAGGAGAGAGAATCTCAGCGGTCCCATCCCCCTGCTCATTCATTTCGGGGCAGGAGGTTTGTGTATCTAACTGATGCAGACTCAGCGTCATACACTACAGGCCAGATGCTGCCCTCCATTACCCACGACCTGCCCTTGGAGCCAACGGGGCCAGGTCCGGGGGTCACTGGCTGTAGTCCCTGCTTTGTTCCCAGCATGCAGGTAGAGGCCAGACCTTTACCCTTTGCCAGCTGAGTGGCTGCAAAGAGGAAGGCATGTGAGTGAAGACAAAATAAATGTTAATTCCATTGCTAACAATCGGTTTAGAAGCATGTTGTTGAAATGTAAATTAACATATTGACACCTTGTTACAGTAATAATATTTTATAAATGAGAACAAGCTCGCTTTTTTCTTTCCATATTTTACATTGAGATTTCACATGGGTAGAAATTCTGACAGGAGCGACTGATCCCTGTCCGTCACCGTCTGCTACCCTGGGCCAGGGGACGGGGAAAGATGATGGGCAGCAATATGTGATGGGGCAGCAGAAGACACGAGCTGTCTGTCTGTATTTCCTACCAGTGTCACCCTGTGTCAGGAGCCGTTTGTCGCACTGCATCGGGGTGGGACAAACACATGGGGAAGGGGGAAAAGCTACCTAGGCTGCTTCCCATGAGCAGGTCCCATTCACCCAACCTGGCCCATCGCTCACACAGTCCTGGGGCTGGGCTCTCACCCCCCTTCCCCGGCCCAGCTATCAAATCCCCTCCCCCAGCTCTCCCCATTCCCCACCCTCCCCCCATGGCGCTGGGACCAGCTCCCCCCACAGGCTGAGGCTGCAGCGCAGAGCGGCCCATACAGCAGGGCCCCGGGGCTCTCACCCCTGCCCCCTGTGGCCGTTTCACTCCCCACCATGGGCAGAGACTCCCCCAGGAAATGCCGGGACCTTCCCCTTGCTCACTGGGCTCCCCAGCAACACCCCCCCCCCCCCCCCCGTCATTTCGGCCAGGGGTTCTTTCTATTGGGGGCCTCTCCCGTTACAACCCACCCACCCCCCAGTCTTCCTCATGTCAGCTGGGCTCTTCCCTTTCTGCCGCTGCAGCCCCCTCCCTTCCCCCACTCTCAGCATCCACACCGGACATTGCCCCCACCCAACCCACACACACCCTGCCCTGCCCCCCGGCGGGCTCCTCCTAACCCCCTTCTGTGCCCCTCTCCGCTCCCCCATCTAACAGGCCTTGTGCTGGGAACTAAGGGCTGGGGAGAAGCGCTGGGAGAGGGCAGTCTCTGCCGCGGGTGTCACTGTCAGGGACAGAGATTCCCTCCGGCCTGGGCTGGGACTAGGCAGATGATCAGGGGAGCTGCGTTTTCCTCCCCATCACCGTAACCAGGATCGAAATAAGGGCGAAGCGTCCCGGAGAAGGTACCAGTGACAGTGCAGAGCTGGGACCTGTCAGTCATATTGTAAAATGAGACCTCGCCCGCTTCATAGTCCAGGAAAATCCCCACCCAGCTGGGCCTGACGCTCACGGGGAGTGGGGTTGGGGAGTAGGTGAGGGCCTTGTATTCCCCAGCCCTCAGTCCCACAGCCCAGTATCCATTCCTAGGTGAGAGTCTGACCTGCCCCTTCCTGCTCACAGATTCCCTACAAACCCCCAGAGCCCACTGAGTCTTGTCTCCCACCTCCACCTCCCAGTAACGCCTCCCGCCCCGGAACCCCTCAGCGCCCAGCACACAGGGACGACTGTGAAATCTCTCAGGATTGTTGGGCAGATCCTGGCGTGTGTCTCCGCATCTCACACTTTTCCGATCCTCAGACAGGACGAGGTCGGGATGAGCCGTGTCTGGATCCAGAGTCACGTCCACTGGGGAGAGAGTCACAGAGTCAGGGCCGGGGCAGGGGCTGGTCACGGGGATCAAAGGGAAATTAACCTGCGTCCCCGTTAATTGCTGGGGGGGGGGGTTTACCCATTAAGGGGAGTCAGGGCCCCTCTGCCCATGGGAGCGAACTTGAAGGGAAGGACAGCAGCAGCGAGGGAGAGGGGTGGGAAGGTGGCAGTAGGGGCAGGACAGGGGACAGGCTGATGCTGGGAGAGGCAGAGGAGGGGCAGAGGGGAGGGGCAGGCACAAGGGCAGTGGGGGGAAGGGAAGGAGCAGGCACCAGGAGGACAGAGGGGGGTGAAGGGAGGTGCAGGTTCTAGGGGGTGCAGAGAAGCAAGGGAAGGGGGCTCCAAGAGGCAGGAGAATGAGGAGAGGAGGGCTCTAGGGGGGCAGAGGGGAGTGAAGAGGAGGGTCAGGTGCCAGGGTGGGGGAGGAGGGGACAGGCGCCAGGAGCGGGGGGAGGGAACAGGCAGGCACCAGGGGCACAGAGTGAGGCACAAGCCCGGGGGCAGCGGGGGTGTCTAGGGCAGGGGTGATCACCGGAGGGCAGAGTAAGGGCTGGTGCCAGGGGGCAGAGTGGGGTGATGGGAGGGGCGGGTGTCAGGGGTCTAAGGGGGAAGAGGAGCCCCAGGGAGGCAGAGGAGGAGTGAAAGGGGGTCTGGCCCCAGAGGACTAGAGGGGAACAGGGGAAGGGGCAGCCCCAGTGTCAGAGGGGTCCTGTGGTGAGTGGGGGACACCAGGCGGGGCAAGGATGTGGCGGGGGAAGATGCAGGTGACAAGGGGATAAAGGGGTGAGGGGTGGGGCAGGCACCAGAGAGGCATGCAGGGAAGTGAGGGGTATGGTGGGCACTAAAAGGGAGATGTGGGGATGGAAGGGGCAGACATCAAGAGGCAGAGGGGGAGGGTAGAGGTGGGTGCCAGGGTCACAGGGGAGTGAGGAAGGGGCAGGCACAAGGAGGGATGAGGGGGGCTAGTGGAGGGTGGATACAAGGAGGGGCACAGAGGAGAGGGGCAGGAGCTAGGGGGAAATGGGGGGTGAAGAAGCAGATAAGCACAGGGGCTCAGACGAGACGGGTGGGAAGGACAGGCCCTAGGGAGGCACACATGGTCACCCAGCCACTCCCCGAGCACCAGACGCGGGTCTCTGGGATCAGAGCAGGGGGAGTCGATTGGCACTGCCCAGTCGGGGGCTGGTGGAGTGGCTGGAAGGAAAGGGTTAATCCCAGGATGGTGGCACTTTGCTACCTGCCCAGGGTTGGTTTCTGGGTGCAGCACAGGGCGTGTGTCTCTGAGCAGGTCCCTGCCCACTTACCCGGGCCACTCGCCCCAGACACAGATAATCCAGGTGCCAAGGGAAGGTGCCACCCAGCAGCGCCGCACCAGTCCCAGCACATGCTGAGCCGGGGAGCACAGCAGCAGAGGCAGTGGCGGGGGGGGGGCTCTGCCGTCAGAGCAGCAGCGTCCCCACCTGCCGGGAAGGGTCAGCGCCGGGCAACGAGCCAGACTGGGTCAGGGGCTGGGA
>NW_027132998.1:0-5587 GCF_026122565.2 Emydura macquarii macquarii | reverse complement strand
ATCAATACATGATAAATGATGAATTAATTTCCTGTATATCATAACTGAAGGGGCCATAAAAATAGCCAGAAGAGGGAGAAACATTGGAGAATCTAACACATGAGAGAACATGTTATTGATTTACTATAGTCTATGCAGAGTAGCAATTCTATTAAGAAAGTTCTCTTCTGCCACACAGGTAATCTTTCAGCATGGAACTAATTTGGGGCAAAGTATCCTACACTCAAGAATCTAATGGGCAAAAGATCTATATTTCCCCAAGTGGAGGGGCAATATTTACTACTTTGTGATTTCATTTTCCATTAAGAAATAAACAGGTTCTTTACATTTACCATAGCTTTGACCAACCACATGAGTAATACAAAGTAAAGAAGTTCAGCCGACAGTGTCGTCTGGTCAGAGCTATGTGGCTGTTTGAAGGCTCTCAAAGTGACAACCGCAACTGATGTGATTTCTAGACATTAAAAAACATAATTACATTACAAAAAACATTAATCAGACATTAAAAACAGTGTAAATCAGCTTGATGTGCAATAATGTAGTATCTTAGGAGACTCATTGAGCTCTATCTTAGCTTCAAACTTCACATCTGAAATATCTGTGTGTATCTAAGAGTACGTCTGCACTTTGAGTGGAAGGTGTAATTTCCAACTGGAGCAGACATACTTGCGCTAGCTCTGACTAAGCTAGTGTGTTAAAAAGAGTGTGGCCACAGTCGTGGGAGAGGCTAGCTGCCCAAGTGCCTAATGTCTTGGACATGTACATACCTGAAGAATAAACGCACTCTAAGTTTGTAGGAAGGGAAAAAAAGGTGTTATATTGTATTTGAGAAATAATGTGTAATCAAATAATTAAAACTGCAATATATATGTGCATGGGGGCAGTGTTAAGGCTGCATGTTCATACTACTGTTTAGCATTCTCTAGCTGCTGGGTGTTACGGAACAGCTACTTTGTGTTAAAGAAGTGTTTTGCATTTTATGGCAGAATTACATCGATTTTATTGACGCCCCCAAACCAAGTTTTACAGGACTGAAGCTATATCTGCTGACACTGTAAGAAGAAGAATGCTTGGAACTATAACAGAAATTTCTGAACCTTTAATAACCAGAATCATCAAGAAGCTTACAATGGACATGTATTCAGCTAGAAAAAATTGACATGGTTATCATGCTAGTTTATATGCTATATCTGTAAGAACTGTACTAAAAGTATAGACCTTGCTCCCTTCCTTGGTCCATAATAGTCCAAATCTGATGACTTTCCGGACATGCTGCAAAAGCTAACTGTTGATAGAGTTTTTGGAGAGGGCTGAAGGCATGCTTCCTAGATGATGAAGAGAGACAGAAAGGGGTTATTGTAGGTGTTTGGCAGGCTGAGTTGCTGCTCAATTGATTATTTTAATGCGGCTGAGATTTAATTATATTATTAATGGTGTATTAGGACACCTGGCGCCTTGGACAGGTGCCTTTTTAGTTGTTATTTAAAAGTAAATAAACAAAAATGTGTCAACGAAAAATGGATGATTTAATCAGAAGTAGCAGTACAAAACTGTAAGATAGATAGATTGGTTTGTATCTCATTGTCTAATAATGAGTAAAAGAAAGCCAATTGACATTTACTTAGGCTTCCAAAAGGCCTTTAAAAGGGTCCTGCACAAGCGGTTACTAAAGAAGCGTCATAAACATGAGGTGAGAGAGGCAAAGTGTTATTCTAGGTCAAAAACTGGCTAGGAGACAGGTGAAAAGAGCTTGAGCAGACCGAGATTGCTTACATAGACGCTTACGAAGGTATCTGTTTTGACATTTTTGTAATGGAACATTTTCATTTTGAAATTTATTTTGTATTATAGACATTTTAAAATATTGAAATCATAATAAAACATTAATATTTTATCAGAATAAAACATTTTGATCAACATGAAACATTTTTTTTCCTCCAGGTTTTTTTGTGGGAAATTTCAAAGCTTGTGGTTTTGTTCTGTTCCAGAATGAAACATTTTTTTGACCTCATGGAATTTTCTACAAAATGGAAAATCCAGTTTTCATCCATCTTTAGTAGACACCCCACTGGTAGCTATCACCATTTTCACCCCTATGTGGATTAGGTCTGTTTAGTCAAGCCTAAAAGACATGGTGATGAAAATGTGTTGGCAGCAAGTGGGCTGTCTACACTAAGGATCCCAATGTAACACTGATTTAGATGACCTAATATAAGCAACAGGACATTTTTTAAAAATTTCCCTACCAGAAATGGAGCAGATCACAAGTAGAACAATTTATTTAAATAGGGGACAAATTGATCTAATAGAACTTGTCAGTTAGCCACAATGCCTTTTGGAACTAAGACTGTGTTTTGAGAGCTTTGAACCACAAGCACGCTCATAAACCATGACAAAATAAAGAAGTGTTGTTTTTTTCATTATTTAAATTTAACTACATAGTCTTTGAAGTGTTGACTGAGAAAGACTCAGGGGCCTCACTTTGGTTTCCAGCCAAAGAACAGGTACAATCTTCTATACACAAAAGTGATATGAACACTTGTATCGCTAAATTACACCTTTATTTTTTCCATTGAGTAAAACTATTGAGCTTGGAACTTTCTTTTTGATTTTGTTATTACAAGTGTAAAAGTTGTCAACAGCTTTTTCTGAAAGTCGGGCCCTAGGTTTGCAGACTAGCACATACCTCCTTACATGAACAGCAATACCTTCAACAACAATCATCATTCCAATAAAAAGACTGATAGGCCCAGATACTGCATTCTGGATTCTTGAAGGAAATATATTAGCACAAGTTCTTTAGGGCAGAGGCTATCTACTGGTCTGTGTTTGTACAATACCTAATATAATGGGGCTGCAGTCTTACTCCCTAAGAACTACCATAAAAAACAGATTATGATTAATAATAACAGAGAACAAAGAAACTCTGAACTCTGAATAAGTCTCATTTCACATTGTGTGGAAAAGTATTTCCTTGTATTGGTTTTGAATCTCCCTCTTTTTAATTTCACTGAATGTTCCCTTGTTATGAGGCAAGAGAAAATAGTTCCCAATCTATGTTATTTATACCATTCATTATTTTATATTGTTTTTATCATGTCTTCTTATTCATGTCCTTTCTAAGCTTCTATATCAGTGTTTCTTAACCTGGGGTTTTAGAGGGGTCGCAAGTGCAGAGCTGGTATTGGGGGTGGCAAGAAAGGCAATTGCCTGGCGCCACAGGGGCGCCATGAAACTAAGTTACATGCCTCAGCCCCGTGGGGGTGGGACTCAGGCTTCAGGGGTAAAGTAGTTTGGAAAGGTTAAGAACCACTGTTCTATATAAATCATCTCAATCTCTTTTCACCTGTCTCCTAGCTAGTTTTTTATCTTAACGCTTTGCCTGTCTCACCTCATGATTACTAAGTTTCTTTGGTAGCCTCTTGTGTGGGACCCTTGTCAAAAGACTTTTGGAAGCCTAAGTAAATGTCAATTGGTTTTCTTTTATACACTAAGCAATGAGATACAAACACATCTATCTATTTATCTTACAGTTTTATTCTGCCACCCATCATTGTAGCATCTTCCATGTAAAATCAGTAGCAATAGTGATGGAGTTCAGAAGCCTCTGGTATTTATCCTTTTTTGAAGCCTACATCTACATTTTTGTTTGGATTCTAGCTAACCTAGTTAGCTACTACAACACAGTAGAGCCTAATGGTGGAGTGCACTGAGCTCCCGTTATTCCCCCTGACTTTAGTGGAACTGGTGACTGCTCCAGCTAACAAGGAATAAAGACCTTATTTTAGATAGTAGTGTTCATCTATTGTTTAGAAATACCAGGCCAAATCCTTTGGCCAAGCTGTCACCAAGTCTGACACCTTGCCTGTATAAGGACCAAGTAAAAAGTGAGTAAAGCATTTGTTATTTGACCCTTAAGTAATACAATCAGGGATTTAAATAACAAAGGGAAAAATAAATTAAGGGATAAAAGTTATGAAAAGAAATTTTCAGATTTGTTTTGTGCCATCTAAAATCTAAAACTTGCTTAAGAGAACTAGGATATTGTTCTTTAGCACAAGTAGGTTTCATATTTGTATGGGGTTTTTGTAATGGGGTTCAGAAGCCTCTGGTATTTATCCTTTTTTGAAGCCTACATCTACATTTTTGTTTGGATTCTAGCTAACCTAGTTAGCTACTACAACATAGTAGAGCCTAATGGTGGAGTGCACTGAGCTCCCGTTATTCCCCCTGACTTTAGTGGAACTGGTGACTGCTCCAGCTAACAAGGAATAAAGACCTTATTTTAGATAGTAGTGTTCATCTATTGTTTAGAAATACCAGGCCAAATCCTTTGGCCAAGCTGTCACCAAGTCTGACACCTTGCCTGTATAAGGACCAAGTAAAAAGTGAGTAAAGCATTTGTTATTTGACCCTTAAGTAATACAATCAGGGATTTAAATAACAAAGGGAAAAATAAATTAAGGGATAAAAGTTATGAAAAGAAATTTTCAGATTTGTTTTGAGCCATCTAAAATCTAAAACTTGCTTAAGAGAACTAGGATATTGTTCTTTAGCACAAGTAGGTTTCATATTTGTATTGAAGTAAGTTATGTTTCTTTGCCTATTGAACACACATTTGAATCAGTGACAGAGATTGCCCACTGAAGTCAACAGTTTTGCTGTATGTACAGTAAGGGCTGCATGACTGAATCATAGTCATTCTAGTAGGCAGTGGTGGAGAAGATGGTATCTCCTACAAAGCATTCTTTGACATTATAAGATAGAAAAGAAGTTGCATCAAGAGGGGGTCTAGGGTTAGTAAACAGAAAATTCACAAATTTAAAATTTGTGTTGGTCTTGTATTTTGCCAGTAAATCTGGGATTCCAAATTAATTTTCATATAAGATAGAATCAGAGAAAAACCCTATTTTATGGTGCTGATCTGCCACAGTAGTCTATGTGTCTCACAAGCAGCCTTTATAAAAGATACATTACTGTATTTGACTGTAACTTTCCCAAACTTTGCAGATTGCTACATTGTTACCAATCCGATTGCTGCAGAAGGAAAATGTAGTATATTTTAAATAAGGAAAATAGTAAGATAAAATCACATACACGTATCAGGCCAAGCTCATCATACCACATCAAAAACATTCTTGAACAAAATCCTTTAATTAGACGTACTGCAATATGCTGCACTACTTTTAAGAGTTAGCAAACTACATGCAGTATTGCCAACCTTAACCATTCAAAAATCACAAGTCAGGCCTCAATCAATCATGAGACTGTCTTAAAAATCATGAGATTTTAAAAACTAAATAGTGGTGGTGGAGGGTTATTTGTTTTCTGGTTTTTCAGCCATTGGAGTTCATGTTTACAGGATGTTCTCTAGAATCATGAGAGCTAGAAATTAAAAATAAAATAAAATAAAACTTAGATTTTCATATAATCCCATGATTCCAGGAGCTGGGGCTTTAATAAAAACACCAAATACTGTTGAAGTTGACAAAACTGTAAAATATGCATACTACTAGGAATTATTTTAAACAAATATTCACACATGCTATCTATTACTATGTGATGTGAGCTCCCAAGCCCATCATGG
>NW_027132997.1:0-5623 GCF_026122565.2 Emydura macquarii macquarii | reverse complement strand
CGTGGGTTCCGCGGCACTCTAAAGACTAAAGTGTCGCGGAACCCACGTTATTTTTGCCATATTGGCTTTGATAACAAAAGCTCAAAGTGTAGAAGCATCTATATTGTTTTCGGCAATGAGGGTTCCGCGGCACTCTATAGACTAATGTCTTTAGAGTGCCACGGAACCCTCGTTGTTTTTGCAATATTGGCTTGATAACAAAAGCTCAAAGTGTAGAAGCATCTACATTGTTTTCGTCAATGAGGGTTCCGCGGCACTCTAAAGACTAAAGTGCCGCAGAACCCTCGTTGTTTTTGCCATATTGGCTTTGATAACAAAAGCTCAAAGTGTATAAGCATCTACATTGTTCTCGGCAACGAGGGTTCCGCGGCACTCTAAAGACTAAAGTGCCGCGGAACCCTCGTTGTTTTTGCCATATTGGCTTTGATAACAAAAGCTCAAAGTGTAGAAGCATCTACATTGTTTTCGGCAACGAGGGTTCCGCGGCACTCTAAAGACTAAAGTCTTTAGAGTGCCGCGGAACCCTCGTTGTTTTTGCCATATTGGCTTTGATAACAAAAGCTCAAAGTGTAGAACATCTACATTGTTTTCGGCAACGAGGGTTCCGCGGCACTCTAAAGACTAAAGTGCTTTAGCGGAACCCTCGTTGTTTTTGCCATATTGGCTTTGATAACAAAAGCTCAAAGTGTAGAAGCATCTACATTGTTTTCGGCAACGAGGGTTCCGCGGCACTCTAAAGACTAAAGTCTTTAGAGTGCCGCGGACCCCTCGTTGTTTTTGCCATATTGGCTTTGATAACAAAAGCTCAAAGTGTAGAAGCATCTACATTGTTTTCGGCAACGAGGGTTCCGCGGCACTCTAAAGACTAAAGTGCCGCGGAACCCTCGTTGTTTTTGCCATATTGGCTTTGATAACAAAAGCTCAAAGTGTAGAAGCATCTACATTGTTCTCGGCAACGAGGGTTCTGCGGCACTCTAAAGACTAAAGTGCCGCGGAACCCTCGATGTTTTTGCCATATTGGCTTTGATAACAAAAGCTCAAAGTGTAGAAGCATCTATATTATTTCGGCAACGAGGGTTCCGCGGCACTCTAAAGACTAAAGTGCCGCGGAACCCTCGTTGTTTTTGCCATATTGGCTTTGATAACAAAAGCTCAAAGTGTAGAAGCATCTACATTGTTTTCGGCAACGAGGGTTCCGCAGAACTCTAAAGGCTAAAGTCTTTAGAGTGCCACGGAACCCTCGTTGTTTTTGCCATATTGGCTTGATAACAAAAGCTCAATGTGTAGAAGCATCTCCATTGTTTTCGGCAACGAGGGTTCCGCGGCACTCTAAAGACTAAAGTTCCACGGAACCCTCGTTGTTTTTGCCATATTGGCTTTGATAACAAAAGCTCAAAGTGTAAAAGCATCTACATTGTTTTCGGCAACGAGGGTTCCGCGGCACTCTAAGGACTAAAGTGCCGCGGAACCCTTGTTGTTTTTGCCATATTGGCTTTGATAACAAAAGCTCAAAGTGTAGAAGTATCTACATATTTTTCGGCAACGAGGGTTCTGCGGCACTCTAAAGACTAATGTGCCGCGGAACCCTCGATGTTTTTGCCATATTGGCTTTGATAACAAAAGCTCAAAGTGTAGAAGCATCTACATTGTTCTCGGCAACGTGGGTTCCGCGGCACTCTAAAGACTAAAGTGTCGCGGAACCCACGTTATTTTTGCCATATTGGCTTTGATTACAAAAGCTCAAAGTGTAGAAGCATATACATTGTTTTCGGCAACGAGGGTTCCGCGGCACTCTAAAGACTAAAGTGCTGCGGAACCCTCGTTGTTTTTGCCATATTGGCTTTGATAACAAAAGCTCAAAGTGTAGAAGCATCTACATTGTTTTCGGCAACGAGGGTTCCGCGGCACTCTAAAGAATAAAGTGCCGCGGAACCCTTGTTTTTGCCATATTGGCTTTGATAACAAAAGCTCAAAGTGTAGAAGCATCTACATTGTTTTCGGCAACGAGGGTTCCGCGGCACTCTAAAGACTAAAGTCTTTAGAGTGCTGCGGAACCCTCGTTGTTTTTGCCATATTGGCTTTGATAACAAAAGCTCAAAGTGTAGAAGCATCTACATTGTTTTCGGCAACGAGGGTTCCGCGGCGCTCTAAAGACTAAAGTGCCGCGGAACCCTCGTTGTTTTTGCCATATTGGCTTTGATAACAAAAGCTCAAAGTGTAGAAGCATCTAAATTGTTCTCGGCAACGAGGGTTCCGCGGCACTCTAAAGACTAAAGTGCCGCGGAACCCTCGATGTTTTTGCCATATTGGCTTTGATAACAAAAGCTCAAAGTGTAGAAGCATCTACATTGTTTTCGGCAACGAGGGTTCCGCGGCACTCTAAAGACTAAAGTCTTTAGAGTGCCGCGGAACCCTCGTTGTTTTTGCCATATTGGCTTTGATAACAAAAGCTCAAAGTGTAGAAGCATCTACATTGTTTTCGGCAACGAGGGTTCCGCGGCACTCTAAAGACTAAAGTGCCGCGGAACTATTGGCTTTGATAACAAAAGCTCAAAGTGTAGAAGCATCTACATTGTTCTCGGCAACGAGGGTTCCGCGGCACTCTAAAGACTAAAGTGAACCCTCGTTGTTTTTGCCATATTGGCTTTGATAACAAAAGCTCAAAGTGTAGAAGCATCTACATTGTTCTCGGCAACGAGGGTTCCGCGGCACTCTAAAGACTAAAGTCTTTAGAGTGCCGCGGAACCCTCGTTGTTTTTGCCATATTGGCTTTGATTACAAAAGCTCAAAGTGTAGAAGCATCTACATTGTTTTCGGCAATGAGGGTTCCGCGGCACTCTATAGACTAATGTCTTTAGAGTGCCACGGAACCCTCGTTGTTTTTGCAATATTGGCTTGATAACAAAAGCTCAAAGTGTAGAAGCATCTACATTGTTTTCGGCAACGAGGGTTCCGCGGCACTCTAAAGACTAAAGTTCCACGGAACCCTCGTTGTTTTTGCCATATTGGCTTTGATAACAAAAGCTCAAAGTGTAGAAGCATCTCCATTGTTTTCGGCAACGAGAGTTCGACTAAAGTGCCGCGGAACCCTTGTTGTTTTTGCCATATTGGCTTTGAACAAAAGCTCCACACTCTAAAGACTAAGGTCTTTAGAGTGCCGCGGAACCCTCGTTGTTTTTGCCATATTGGCTTTGATAACAAAAGCTCAAAGTGTAGAAGCATCTACATTGTTTTCGGCAACGAGGGTTCCGGGCACTCTAAAGACTAAACACTTTAGAGTGCCGCGGAACCCTCGTTGTTTTTGCCATATTGGCTTTGATAACAAAAGCTCAAAGTGTAGAAGCATCTACATTGTTTTCGGCAATGAGGGTTCTGGGGCACTCTAAAGACTAAAGTGCTGCGGAACCCTCGTTGTTTTTGCCATATAGGCTTTGATAGTAAAAGCTCAAAGTGTAGAAGCATCTACATTGTTCTCGGCAACGAGGGTTCCGCGGCACTCTAAAGACTAAAGTGTTTAGAGTGCCGCGGAACCCTCGTTGTTTTTGCCATATTGGCTTTGATTACAAAAGCTCAAAGTGTAGAAGCATCTATATTGTTTTCGGCAACGAGGGTTCTGGGGCACCTAAAGACCAAAGTGCCGCGGAACCCTCGTTGTTTTTGCCATATTGGCTTTGATAACAAAAGCTCAAAGTGTAGAAGCATCTACATTGTTTTCGGCAACGAGGGTTCCGCGGCACTCTAAAGACTAACGTCTTTAGATTGCCGAGGAACCCTCGTTGTTTTTGCCATATTGGCTTTGATTACAAAAGCTCAAAGTGTAGAAGCATCTACATTGTTTTCGGCAACGAGGGTTCCGCGGCACTCTAAAGACTAAAGTGCCGCGGAACCCTCGTTGTTTTTGCCATATTGGCTTTGATAACAAAAGCTCAAAGTGTAGAAGCATCTACATTGTTTTCGGCAACGAGGGTTCCGCGGCACTCTAAAGACTAAAGTCTTTAGAGTGCTGCAGAACCCTCGTTGTTTTTGCCATATTGGCTTTGATAACAAAAGCTCAAAGTGTAGAAGCATGTACATAGTTTTCGGCAACGAGGGTTCCGCGGCCCACTAAAGACTAAAGTGCCGCGGAACCCTCGTTGTTTTTGTCATATTGGCTTTGATAACAAAAGCTCAAAGTGTAGAAGCATCTACATTGTTTTCGGCAACGAGGGTTCCGCGGCACTCTAAAGACTAAAGTGCCGCGGAACCCTCGTTGTTTTTGCCATATTGGCTTTGATAACAAAAGCTCAAAGTGTAGAAGCATCTACATTGTTTTCGGCAACGAGGGTTCCGCGGCACTCTAAAGACTAAAGTCTTTAGAGTGCCGCGGAACCCTCGTTGTTTTTGCCATATTGGCTTTGATAACAAAAGCTCAAAGTGTAGAAGCATCTACATTGTTTTCGGCAACGAGGGTTCCGCGGCACTCTAAAGACTAAAGTGCCGCGGAACCCTCGTTGTTTTTGCCATATTGGCTTTGATAACAAAAGCTCAAAGTGTAGAAGCATCTACATTGTTCTCGGCAACGAGGGTTCCGCGGCACTCTAAAGACTAAAGTCTTTAGAGTGCCGCGGAACCCTCGTTGTTTTTGCCATATTGGCTTTGATAACAAAAGCTCAAAGTGTAGAAGCATCTACATTGTTTTCGGCAATGAGGGTTCCGCGGCACTCTAAAGACTAAAGTGCCGCGGAACCCTCGTTGTTTTTGCCATATTGGCTTTGATAACAAAAGCTCAAAGTGTAGAAGCATCTACATTGTTTTCGGCAACGAGGGTTCCGCGGCACTCTAAAGACTAAAGTCTTTAGAGTGCCACGGAACCCTCGTTGTTTTTGCCATATTGGCTTTGATAACAAAAGCTCAAAGTGTAGAAGCATCTACATTGTTTTCCGCAACGAGGGTTCCGCGGCACTCTAAAGACTAAAGTGCCGCGGAACCCTCTTTGTTTTTGCCATATTGGCTTTGATAACAAAAGCTCAAAGTGTAGAAGCATCTACATTGTTCTCGGCAACGAGGGTTCCGCGGCACTCTAAAGACTAAAGTCTTTAGAGTGACGCGGAACCCTCGTTGTTTTTGCCATATTGGCTTTGATAAGAAAAGCTCAAAGTGTAGAAGCATCTACATTGTTTTCGGCAATGAGGGTTCTGGGGCACTCTAAAGACTAAAGTGCCGCGGAACCCTCGTTGTTTTTGCCACATAGGCTTTGATAGTAAAAGCTCAAAGTGTAGAAGCATCTACATTGTTCTCGGCAACGAGGGTCCGCGGCACTCTAAAGACTAAAGTCTTTAGAGTGCCGCGGAACCCTCGTTGTTTTTGCCATATTGGCTTTGATTACAAAAGCTCAAAGTGTAGAAGCATCTACATTGTTTTCGGCAACGAGGGTTCCGCGGCACTCTAAAGACTAAAGTGCCGCGGAACCCTCGTTGTTTTTGCCATATTGGCTTTGATAACAAAAGCTCAAGGTGTAGAAGCATCTACATTGTTCTCGGCATCGAGGGTTCCGCGGCACTCTAAAGACTAAAGTGCCGCGGAACCCTCGTTGTTTTTGCCATATTGGCTTAGAGAACAAAAGCTCAAAGTGTAAAAGCATCTA
>NW_027132996.1:0-5595 GCF_026122565.2 Emydura macquarii macquarii | reverse complement strand
TCTGCAACTCTCTCCTCTTCCCCACCACAGGATTGGGCCTATCAGGCACAAATGGTCTATAATGGAAACAGGCGCAATCTTTTAAATGAAACCTTTTAATCCCCTCCTCCTGCTGAGTGTCTCTTACATACTCCACTGAGCCCCAGCCAAACTAAACCCTTCCACGCTAGGTTTTTTCTTCCCCACAAAAAAGGAGGGTTCTGCTGACTACCTTGCTGTAGCCCCATTCACCTGGCTGTTACAAAGCCCTTTAGCTGGTGCTGGGATCTGTACAGCTGGAAATGCTGGCGAGACTGGTGTGGGGAAAGTGGGGATAATGCTCATTGGTCCCCCTTCCTGCACATCCCTTCGCCCTCCCACCCCTATTGCACACACAGGACTATACAGCTCAGTGCGTCCTTTAGCTTTTAACTATCAGTTACCTTCCTTTCCGACTCTTTCACAATGAAAGTTTCTGTCACTGTCACTGAACATTTGTTTCTCTTTCAGAAAACCTAGAAAAGAAAATAGGTAAGTCTGTGCTTCAGTTTTCTTCTGTATAAACAGCTGGTCAACACACACGAATCTTGTATAGTGGAAAGTGGAAGAATTTCTTGTTAAACTTCTCTATTCTGTCATGACTTTCACGATCCCCTTTTCTTGGCTTGACAAGAGCATCTCTGATTATTTGCTAGATTTGAGGATTGTTGCTTATACATTACTGCATCTTTAAACAAACTGCCCCCGTGCTGTTTGGTGTCATCCAGGAAATATAATTCTCCAGAAAACAGCTATTGTATGAAAGAAAATGTATGCATGAAAAGGCTTGCACATTGAAACTGCAAATGGAACATAAGTTATTAAATAAATAATATCATGGCTTTTAAGAGCTGATGCCCATATTAGGAAAGTTGGATTGTGTTTCCTATTGAGCTTTTCACTATTTAATAGTGACTATGAAAGTTCTTGCCAAAAGTATTAGAATCCAATCTCTCTTTTAGTCTTCTACGTAGTGGGATGGACATGTGACTAGCCCCACATAATAAGTAGCTGGTGAAGGCTCTTTGCTGCTCACTAACGTGGTTAATATTTGTGCTATTCAAGAAATAAAGAATCTCATTCCTGCTCTACTGCTAGCTAATCCATAGAAATACATTAATTATTATTCTCCTTCTCTTTACTCTATCATTCTTTTTCAGAGCAACTCCAAGAGGAAAAAGGTGCGTTTACTGAAGAGCTATTCAGTGAAAGAGCCCTTTTGCGTCACCGAGCTGAGACCTTGCCAGCTATCCTCAAAGCAGTGCAGAGGGGAGAGATTCAAGGGCTGTGTGGGACGAGCGTGATCTCCTCTGCAAGCTCCATGAATGGAGCAGATCTGGTCCGTCATAAAGCTCTGGATGGGGTGTGCAGCAGACATTGCTGCTAGAGCTGTAGCTGAGGTCATGCAGATATCCCAATCCCCCCTCAGAAATGTGGGGGAGAATAGTTTCCCCAATACTGGACACCTACCACCTCTGCAGGGCACCCAGAGGAGATCCTTGGAAACTTTCTCAGTGCTTCCGTTTTTAATGGAGCTCAGCATGTTGGGTTCAGAGCCCTGCATAAACTCTGGCCATGTGTCCCTATGGCTCCTGCTGGGTGCTGACACTTTAGAAAATGGGCCTCAGTTGTTGATGCTGGGCACAGAAAAATCTGATGCTGAGATCTTCAGAAAACCTGGTTTTCACATTTCTAGATATGCCCCACCCAACCACCACAGCTAGGCTGTAATTCTGTAGGGTTTTATTACCATACTCCTCTCTCTCATGTGAGTTCTTGGCAACTCTGGGCCAGATCATCCCTACCATGGGGAAAAACAGGTTCTGAGAGCTCCAGCACCTCTCAGTTGGGTGTTTCCTCTGCATCCTGTGGCCAAGGGGTAGGGTATCTGAACTCTCAGAGGAAATGGGCTCACTCCTGAGCCCTAGGGTGTAACAAGAACAGAAGAGATTGTGTAGTCGATCCTGCTCTCATTGGTGTCAACAGAAGTTTGCTATGAAGTTCTTGGGAAGCAGGACTTTAGTCTAATATTTGTGTTTGTCTTTGTGTGCCTTAATGACTAAAAGGAACTTCACATTTCATCAATGAAATGTTTTCTTTGTTTCTTGTTCTCATTTAGGAAGGAAAGAGGAATTTTCTGAAGCAGGTAAGATTTCCTGTCTGCTTCCATCAGCCAGGGTCAAATCTCTGTCACAGTGGCTGCGTCTACTGCTGAGCTTGATGTGTGCTTCACAGGTCACGTAGCTATCCCGGGAGCTGCATACTGGGAGCTTCTAATTTAATAATTTTAATAATGATAAAGTGCATATATTGAAAAGTGTCCTTTTGGTTTTTCATTGCAGCCCAACTCCGGGAGGAAAAGGGTAAGTTGCCTTTGAGTTCTGCAGTTTGGAGGGAGTAGGGTCAGTCATTTCCTTTCACATCCGCAGCTCCATGGAAAATGCATCTCTTGGAATCTGCTTTTCCCAATCACTCCCAACACCTGAATATTTAGGCTGATGTATCTGATAATGTCAAAGAAGCTTTAGCAAAGAAAAAGTAATACATTTTTTGCCTGTCTTGAAAAATAACCATTCTGATGTCATTGCAACCTTTCTTGTCCAGAAGCCTTGCCTAAGCAAATCAGTAAGTCTGCATCGAGTTTGTATCAGTTACTGCCAGATGCATGAGGGAAATGTAAGCCATTCATGTAACATGGGCAGTCCCTATGCCTCTTTGACAGAATAAATCCAAGGAGACATTGTTAAGGTTCCATTCAATTACGCTGTCATGTGGGGGCAGCGTAGAGAGATCAGAAAACAACTAGCATCACTTAATCCAGGACTTGAATCTTCTTTCAATGAATTCAGTGGCAACGCTTCCATTGATTACACTGGGAGCAGGACTGGAACTCCAATTTGATACCAATACAGTACAAATGTTGAAACGTGTCCTTTTTGTTTTTCTTTGCAGAGAAACTCCAAAAAGATCATGGTAAATTGGCTTTGATTTCTGCGGTACGGAGGGGGAAGAGTCAATCATTTCCCCATTGAGGAAAGTGGAAGAAGCAGGGTTTCATTAACTGCTCAGGGAACAGGTCCTTTCTGCACTTACAGCGTGCGGGAAGCAAGGATGCTTTGGCAACTGGGACTGAGGAGAGTCTGAGTATTTTTCACTGGCGGTTTGTCTCTCTGCTCAGTCAGGGTTGCAATTGCAGTTTGGGACCGTTGAGAGAAAAGAACTGTTCATAATCCAATTTTCACAAAAACAAAGACAAAACAGGCGACACGAAGATGTGTCTCCTTTTGCAAACAATAGCAGAAAGGCAAGGGTGAGTTGGCTTTGATTTCTGAGACGATGACACAAAGTGGAGTTTTATCAGGGAAATGTTTAGCAGCTGGTTCTAGATTGCACCAACCCTGTGTAAGCCTTAAACAACTCTGTGGGGTTTAATACCCTACCCCGAGGCGGAAATCTTGTTAGTGAAAGGCCAGAGCGATGGGAAACCTCTGCAGGGAACTAAAGGGCCCTTTCATTGGAACTTCCACTGGTGAGGGTTGTTCTCCCCTCGCTCGGCAGAGTGCAGATCCTGTGCCTCTTTCACAGAACACATCCAAGGAGACATTGTTAAAGTTCCACTCAACCACACATCCATGTGGGGGCAGCGTAGCGGTGTCAGAAAAAATCTAGCAGTCCTTAATTCAAGACTTGATTTTTCCTTCAGTGAATTCAGTGGCAAGACTTCCATTGATTACCCTGCAAGCAGGATTGGGCTGTTAATTTGATTACAATAAAGTACATGTATTGAAAAATGTCCTGTTTGTTTTTCTTTTCAGACAAGCTCAAGGAGGAAAAGGGTAAGTTTGCTCTGACCTGTGCAATTTGGAAGGGGAAGTGTCAGCCATTTCCCCTTTGAGGGAGATAGAGGAGGCAGGCTTTTCTTAATGGCTGAGGAGTCGGGCTCTTTCTGCTGTTTTAGTGAGGGGGAGGTGAGTGAACTTTGCAGTTGAGACTCAGGGGAATTTGGGCATTTTTCATGGGGTGGTTCTTTCTCTGTTTGACTGGGGTGTGGTGGGCATGTAATGTTGGGGCTGTTCCGAGGGAAGAAATGGACATAGCCACTGACAGACCCCATGTGAAAGTGAGAATGGTTTTGCTGGTTGCAAAAGATTGGAATGGGAAGTTTTAATTGTGTTTTGCTCTGTCAGCTCAGCTAACCCTCAGGTATTCAGAAATGTAGCCTGTGCTGTTAGATTTCTGTCAGAAGATTCTGAAGTGTTCCATTGAACACATGTGTGGATTAGATGGCATGTAAGAAATGGGAGGTAATGTGTCATGTAGGGCTGAGAACAGCAGAGACAGCAGGAGGTGGTCAAGTGAACAGTTAGATAAATATTGGACAAAATATGTAGCTCACTGAATAGAACCCATACCGAATACGACTGATTCATTCTCTTCATAATGTTAGTAAATCAGACACCCAACTATTATGGGTTTTTTTTCTTCACATTGTAAACAACTGAACGACAAGTGGTGATTGATAAAGTTTCTTCTTTTGCAGAGCAACTGCAGACAGAAAATAGTGCGTGGATTTCTAAACATTATCATTCTGTTTTTATTTCCCAGAAGTATAATGTATATCCTGAATCTGTGCACCCCAGTACTGCTCCCTAAAAAATCCATTATACAACAGCAGCCTCCAAACTGTCAGTTCTGTGATGTATCTTTGTCTGTTTCTGTAATCCCATTGAAATCAATGTGCCACATACAGAATTAATTCAGTCTCTAGCCTTGAACGTGAAGGCTTATATCTACATTAAGGCTAAGTAGGAACAGAGGAAAGACTTGCTTCCCATTGAATGCGGAGGCCTAGTCAAGATCTCTGTGTTAACATTCAAAGCTTCCCATAAGATCTCCCCTTCTCGTCTGAGAGATGCTTCTCCCTCTGTGACCATGACTCCCACTAAGACATACATTCCGCTTGTGAAACAGAACATGCACCTCTCTAGGAGCAGGATTTGGACTACAGAACTCAAACCTGCACACAATCAGAATGGCCTCACCTCTCAGGATACGTGTAAAACCCACTGCTTAGATGCTGCTTTTCCCAATGGCTCCCCAAACCTGTCTATTTAGTGTGACATATCTCATAATGTTAGGAAAGCTTTAGCAGAGAAAATAAAGTACATTTTTCTTGGTCTGAAAAATAACCTTTTAATATCATTGCAACACTTCTTGTTCAGAAGCTCTGCCTAAGCAAATCAGTAAGTCTGTACCCACTTGGTATTACTTACAGTCAGATAGATGAGGGAAATGTTGTTACCCCTTCTTGTAACCTGTGCAGTCCTTGTGTCTCATTCACAAAACAAATCCAAGGAGACATTGTTAAGGTTCCATTGAGTTACCCAATCATGCGTGGGCAGCGTCTGCGTTTCAGAAAAAAAAAAAAAACCCTACTGTTACTGAATTCAAGACTTGACCATTCCTTCAATGAATTCAGTGGCAAATTTTCACTGGCTATCCTGGGAGCTGTAGACTAGGCGCTCCTAATTTAATAACAATAAAGTACATATATTGAGAAATGTCCTGTTTGTTTTC
>NW_027132995.1:0-58133 GCF_026122565.2 Emydura macquarii macquarii | reverse complement strand
ATCAGGGATGGGGGGTGTGGGGTATTCTGGAGCAATGGGAGCAGGGTGCTGCAGGGAAGTTGGGGTACAGGGACTAGAAGAGGGGTTCACTGTATATAACTTCCTTTGAAACCAAATTCCTTCCTCGCTGGGGGAACGTGGAGCTCCAGAACCTCTCAGGTGGGCTCGTGACTGCAGCCACCTAGGAAAGAGAAGAACTGAGAAGAATCAGGGCACCATGGGCCTGTGCTGAACTGCCGGGAGCAGGGTGGGGGGCTCACTAGGGGTGCTCTCCCTTCAAGTCAGAACTGGCCCCACTGCAGGGTGGCACTAGGGGGCACTGTGCTCGTGAGAGTGGGGTGGTGGGGCCATGCTCCTCTCTGAGCTTACCTTCCCTGGAGCCTGCCTCCTCTGCTCCCTTTCCTTGTTCTCGGATTTTGCACCCAGGAGGCTGGGCTGCCACCGCTACTTGTGGTTCCTCTGACGATCCCGCCCGTCATGGCTCCATGTCTGTAGAGCTAATCATGTAACAGATCAGAGCCCGGCCGCATGGTGTCCCCTCCCCGCTGCTCTGCATCGGACCCTCCGCCCGGCCATCCAGACTCCAGGTCTCTCTTCTCCATGCCGCAATTCCCTTTCCGACCACTAGCTGGCAACCTCCTCTCAAGGTTGTTACTGTATAATGGGCACTGGGGCAGCAAAGGTTGGGGGTGGGGAAGGGCAGAGGAAGAGGAGGGGATTTCAGTGGGGCATCTCTGCTATGCTAAGCCCCACTGCTCACTCTGGCTATGTATCTAGCACGAGATGTGGGGAGGCCCCAGCAGGAGCACCTCGGGGGGCAGAACGTCACCCTACACTGGTACCGAGATGCCATCACTGTCCCTCATGCCTGGCCTGCCATCGCCAGTACCGACAGGTGTAAGCACCATCATTCCCTGTCTGCGCCATGATCTCCAGACAGGGTCCCCCGCTGACACCTCTCAGCTCCTCCGGGGTCTGAACTCCTCTGCAGCCATGAAACCTGTACTCCATCTTCTCCTCACTGCTGGGGGCTAAGCAGCTTAGTGTGACCTTCTCTCCAGGCAGATACATGGGGAGCTGGGGGTGCAGAGAAAGTGTGGGGGCCACTGGAGGGGCTGTATCAGAGAAAAAGGGGTCAGGGCAGGGAGGAAGTTCCACAGAGTCAGGAGAAGTGAATATGGGTAGTTCAATCAACTTCCCCGGTGAAGAGAGGTAGGTACAGAGAATGCAATGACCTCCCTGATCCAGCTTGTGAAATGCCCCGCAGCAAACCCTACACAGGGCAGACGACAATCCCCAGTGACTGAGCAGAAAGGCACACCTGACAAAGCGGTGGGACAACAGGTACAACACCTACGCCCTATCCAAACAAGCACTTCACAATGCCCTGGGACAGATTGCTGACGAGTCTTTCTTATGATTGACAAGCATGAAGTGCTGAACTTGATGCTACTTAGCTTGGAGCAAACATGTTTGAAAAACCCGTGTTTGGAAAGTGACAGATCTGCCAAGAGAAGGAGCTGGTGGTCTCCATAAATCTCCTTCTGAAATAAGAAAAATAAAGGTTCGGTTGAGGGATAATTTAATTAACTGGGGAGTGGAGAGTTGCTGAATGGTAAAATAAAAGGTTATGGTTTGTTAGTTCAATATTAAATCAGTCATGATGACAAAAGTTGAATGTTCTCTTTCTTCTTGCATTTTTGGGTTTTCCCAGGGCTGGGCACACGATATGGCCCCATCTGTAGATCTTCCTCCAGGAGCCAGCAGACCAACAGCTTCTTCTCCACTGTAACTCCCTGAGACTGAGATTGTCTAAGACATTCAACGGACAGTCTTATGTCCCTTGAACCGTAAAAGGATCATGGAGCTATAAGGATTTATAAAAACATGGAAGAATGAAAACAACTTCTGAAAGTTTGGGTGAATGTACAGCAGGAGACTTGGGAGGATAGAAGACACAGAAGGAGAATTTAATGTACAGAAACCAAGTGACTGAGTGCCCATGCTGGAGGACACTGGTTCGGAGCCATGCATCGCTCACTATTTTCTGCCGTCCCGTGTCTCTGCAGGTGGTACTAGCCAGAATCATGCATCTGTGGTCCCTGGGGCTGGAGATATTTCATCCGCACATGGCCCAAAAGGGAAGCAGTTGTTGCTTTTTACGAGAGTGGAGACAGGGCTGGCGGCTGAACAGAAAAAGGAACCTCAAACCTCAGGTTATTCAAGCCGAAGTGGGGACTGAAAGTGTTCATTGTTCTGGACAAGTGGCTGGCTTTTTGTTTATCTGTCTGCCTTTGTCTGCCTTTCCCATCCCTGAGCTCCCATCTCTTCTCACCTCCGGCCTCTTTCCAGGATCACACAATGGGTTTCACAATTTATTCGCCTCCTTTGTGCCCAGCTGGATCCCACTAACCAGGGCACTGCCACCTTGAAGAGCAAAGGTTCAGACATGAGACGTGCTGTGAAATAAGTGATGTTTAGAGACAATCCTTTGCTGTTGTTTCTGTACTTGCAAAATTTTAGTGACACAACTGAACACCGTCATCCCATCGATTGGACACACAGGTCAGGTCACTTACATTAAGCCAAGAGCAGCTGCTGAGAATACGAGAAGAATCGCTCACTTCATCCAGCAAGCTCAGAACTCAGAAGTTCCCGCTATAGCCCTATCGTCAGATGGAGAGAAAGCCTTTCATAGGGTTGAGTGGCCTAATCTATGGGCTGTGATAAAAACATCTCCAATCCCCCTCCAAAATCTCTCTGACCATCTTTCCAAACTTTTTCACTTCCATGCCCCTTGCCTCCATTCCCCCCAGCTGTGAATTGAACCCATCTCTAGAGCCAGGCGGGAAATGGCTCCCAGCCTGCAGAATGTTTTGAGATTTCAGATATTTTCCTTTGCCACATAAGGATGAACCAGACACCTTTCCAAATTATGCCTGGTGAGAATAGCCAGCAACCACCCAGAATAAGTCTGATGAGAGGGGGAAGAATTGTAACCCAGTTGGTGCACAGGAATTGCTTCCCCCCAAATGTCTGCAGCTGGGGATTGAGGCTAAGGTGAAAATGATGCATGGGGTCGCCATATTTTTCTTCACAGGCCTGCTCTGGGATGTGGAAAACCCCCTGTCAGGTCTCTGGTCTGCTTCAGGCAGTTGACCCTGGGTCTTCTCCATCCTTGATAATGCCATAGATGTGGGGATATTCAGAGTGATCACTTCTGGCTTTATAATCTGTGAGAATACCGTCTGATTCTCTGCATAACGCCTCCTCGAAACAATCCCTTAGCAGATTGTAGGAAGGTGCAGTGGCCTTCCTCCGAGCCTGGGCCCGAGGAAGGGCCACAACGACCAGAACAGGCAGTGAAAGGACCGGCAGCCCAGTCTGCCCAGCAACCAGGGAGCTGGCTAGCGATAGGTCCCGCCAGCTGACCAATTCGGCAACAGAGGGGCGGAGCCTCAGCCAGGGTGGGGAGTACAAAAAGCAGGCCCCACAGCTCAGTGAGAGACAAGCTGCAGCTGGAGGCAGACGTGCCGTCCCGCCGGCTGCAGCAAAGGACTGCACCCACCCAGGCCACTGCCCCAAGCGAGTGCCTCCCGGAACATAGGCCCTGGGAACGACACAAGCGACCGAGCCCTAAGGGTTGGATAGGGCCTCTGGGCCCCCTAGATTTGCTGGGGCCACCAGGCCCCAAGGACCGGGCAGGACCCCTGCACACCAGCGCCTGGTCTGAGCCCCCTGAGCCTGAGGACTGGGGATACCCTCAAAGGCCGGTCCTGAAACCCCGGAGCCCTGTGACCTAGAGGAGCTGCCCTCCGCAGAGGAGCTCCCCGCCTTGCCGCCAGTGGACGAGGAGGGATTGATGAGCCTGCTGCGAGCCATGTACCCCAGTGACCCCGAGGATCCGGCTGACACAGGTACCTGGGGGTACGGGGAGGAAATGGCCCAGGGACAGCCATAGCCAGTGGCTGAGACCGGGACAAACCCCGTCAGCATGTTGCGGCAGGAGCCCCGCGGACCCAGTAGCAACGCCTTTGCCACTGCTAGGGCCCTGGGCTGGAACGCAATGGAGTCGACCCCTCCTCTCCCCCTTGTCCTTGCCACGCAGGGAATGATTACAGTCCCCGGATCTACCAACCCGAGGACACTGCTTGCTCGCCCGCCCTGTCTAAGGGCCACGAGCCATAAGCTGCTTGCCTGGCCTGGAGGCCGGAACCAAACCGCAGAGCGAGTGACTAATGTTCCCCTTTTTTTGGAAGGTGCAATGGCCTTCCTCCGAATCTGGGCCTGAGGAAGGGCCACAACGATGAGGCCAAACTAGTCCCCGTGCCACACAGATCTACTAGAAAACCTCCCAAGCCTGATTAAAGAGTGCCCAGTGCTGGCAGGGCCGGCTAAGGACAATTCTGCTGCGCTTTACTCATACAATTCAGGATGTGACTTTTCATTATCCCGGCAATCAGTCCTAAAGGGAATTTCATCCCAGAACGGCCCCACCTGATCCTTTTGGCAGAGGAGCTCTGGCTGCTAACACCCAGGCAGGGTAGCTGCGTCGATACAAACAGATGCACCCTTCCCGAGGACATCCGGACCCTGGCTCCCACCCTGCACAAGAACCCCCATGACTCTGAGGGTCCTTCAACTACTTTGGGGTCTTGGAAGAAGCTGTGACGAGGTAACCAGCCAGCCAGCAGCTTTCAGCCCATGTGCCCTGCTTGTCAAGAAACTGGCCAGATGCAGGTACAACACCCCTGCTGGGACACGAAGGGGGGTGAAAATGTGGGAGAATATTAAGAGGCTTTAGTGGGAGCTGGGGACTTTGGGGCATGTCAGAGTCTCCCGGGGTGTCAGGGCAGTGAACCCTGAGAGGGGTGTTTAGATGAGCAGTTTATAGCAGGATCTTGACAGCAGCATCAGAGCTAACCCCAGGAAGCGAAGGCCTGTCCACTGCTGTCCTTTCTCTCTGTCGAAGTGTCTCGGGGGCAGCTCAGGAGGGAAATTTCCCAGCTCCAACGAAACCCTCTTAACTAGGGGTGCTGCGCTGCAGGGATCGGAGCAGGGATTCAGTAGCGGGCACTCTGCCCTCCCTAGCAGTGCTCACCCCGTCTCCAGTGCTGGCCCCATGGCCCTGCACAGCTGGAGAATGGGCTTAGAGATGGATCAGCGTCCCCCATGCAGGGCTGGTCTCCCTGTGCCCGGCCAGGGTAATGGATGCACTGAGAAGCCGTTGCTAGGTAACCCCGCATCTCTAGGGTTTCTTTGCTGGTCCCCTTTGCCATTGTCAGCCCTGGCCGTGCAGAGCAGCTGGGAGCTGCAAGGCATGCTGGGAACCCCCAAACCCAGCCGTGGCCAGCCCACAGCGCGTGGTTTCTCAGCGGTGGGGCGGGGAGGTGCCTGCATCCCTTCAGCAGCATTTCCTGTGGTTGTGATCAGAGGGGACCAGGCAGCTCACAGGAGATGGGGGCTGGGGATGGACCATCCTGGCTCAGCCTGGACCCAGAGCACAGAGTTAAACGTCCGTCTCCCTGCGCTGGGTGAGTGACTCCCCGTGGACCCCTACTTCTGTGTCTGCCTCATTCACGCGTTCCCACTGCACCTTTGAGTTTCATCCACCCTCTCTCTGCCCCTCCATCTCTCACACTCGGCCCCTCCAGGCTTCTTCTGGCTTTGTCTCATTCAGTCTCTTTCTGTCTTTGACCATCCTCCTTGTGTTTGGTCCGTGACCTCCTGCCATCCTCCGGCTGCGTCTTTCCCTTCCACTCCCTCCCTCTGCGTCTCTCCTCGTCTTCACGCCCTGTTCCCTCCCTTTCTCTCTCACTCTGGCTTCCTCTGTTTCCAAAGCAGCCTCTCTTCACTTTCCCATTCACTGTTGTCTCATCCCCCCTTTTCCTCTCTTGCTCTTTCATCCTCTCCCCCACGTTCATCTCTCAGGTGTCTCCATCCCGGATACCTGGGTTCCCGAGCAACCAGCAGGACCTGAGGCTCCTTTGTCACAACCCGTCCCTGCACCTCTCAGACTCTGGCTGCCCCATCACAGGAGCTGCTTCCTCTCTGAAACGCGCAGACTTTGGGGAAGTGTCTCGCTCCATGGGCTGGGTGAGACAGCCACAGCTCAGTCGCTTTTTAGGTAGCTCCTCAAAGAAGCAGATTCACCCAGCAGAAGCAACCTCTGTAACCCAGCATGGGCCTCGACGTCCTCCTCCGTCTGCTGGGTGAGTGACTCTGCACTCCTCCATCAGCCCCTGCCTCCTTCCCTCCATCCCTTCATGCGTCTCACCTCCTAGTTCCACTTTCAGCTCCACGGGTTCTCTTGTCCCCCAGGCTCCATCTCTAGCCTGACAGAGCTTCCTGCTTTTCCCTCCCACACGGGACCTGCTACCGGGGTGTTTCTGTGCAGAGAACAATAACCCCGAGGTTCCGGCCTCTGAAAATAGACTCACAGTCACCAGGCGGCTGCTTTCCCAGGGCTTTGCTTGAGCATCTTGAGCTCCTGGCCTTTCCACTGTGGCTGTTTCCTTCCATCTCCTGTCTGTTTTTCTGTCGGTTTGTCTCTCCGCCAGGGAAATAGTGGATGAGCCTTGTCCAACTGCTCCCATGACCCCCTAAATGACATTCCCTGCTCCCAAGCCCCCTTCCTGCCCGGCCCTCCCCAGAGCCTTAACTGCCTCTCTCTCTCCTCCAGCTTCCCTCCAGATCCTTCCCTGCCTGGCGTCACCTGCAGGTAAGGAGGGACCTGATTCGCACACACACCCCAGCTCTGCATCCAGGTGGGTCCCCTCCATGAATGGGGGTCTCCCCATCGGGCAAACTTCAGTCATCTGGCCCCAGGGTGGGGGGAGAGGCTGGTTGGTTCAGGGAAAGGCACAGAATGGGGCCTGGGGTCTTTCACTTCTAGGGGTTGCTGCCTTCACTCCAGCCCCAGTGCAAAGAGACTAGCTGGCTCCATGGGGTGGGGAATGGAACCAGACTAAGGGCAGTGGTTCCCATGTGGCCTGTGTGCCTGTCTTCTAAGTCTGGTTCCCAGGCATGGAATGTGGGACCCACCAATCCCCTCCTCTGAGTGCCTCTCACTCTGTTTAGGCTCCATTCCACTCCCAGATTTGGGATCCACAGGAGGCCCCAGGAAAGGCTTCCAGAAGTGACTGGTGATTGCAGGGGGCTCAGTTGTCTGGGGTCCCCCTGGGGCTTAGAGGGCCTGGATACTCTGGTAGGGCAGAGCCGCCTGCCCCTGACAAAACTAGGCCTCTTTAAGAGGCTGGAAATGGAGCACTCTGAAAACAGAGGCGCTCTTGGTCATGACCCACCCCTGTGTTGTTTAGTGCTGGCTTCAAGCCAGGTGTGGGGGACATGATTCTGGGGGGTTCTCTCCCTAGATGCTGTCTCCTCTCATCTCCCCGACCTCCACTCTCACTCCCCTCGTCTGTCTGGTCTCCTCAGCCGTACTGAGCCGACCCAGCTGCACCAGTCCTGGCAGAGTCTATCATGGCCAGGTGGGAACAATCACCCCCTAGATGGGACACTGGCTGCTGCCTTCAGCCCCATGGATCACAGGGTGGTGTGTTGGACCCAGGGATTCACCCAGAGCTCTGGGGCGTGTGGGACGCAGAGAGGTGGTGTCAGTCGTCTTGTGTGGGAGGATCAGGGAGTAGCGAGGGGCAGAGATTGGGGGGCAGCACCTGGCTGGGAGAGCCTCACTTCTCCTGCATCTCCCTTTCCATCCTCAGATACCCTGCCAGCCCCCACTGTCATCGCTGAACCCCAGCACCCCGTGTATTTCCCCGGAGAGAGTCTCACCCTCCAATGCTCGGCCCCCCTGGGGGAGGCAGTGAGCATCTACCATTTCTACAATCAGCGCGGGAAGCTGGTCTTCATGGTGTCCTCCAAACTGGCCCAGTGGCCGCAGCTGGTCATGACGACTGAGATGGGGAAGGTCGGAGCGTACAGCTGTGTATACTGGGCGGTGAGGGATGGGCAGCTCATGTATTCTGCCCGCAGCCAGCCAGTCCAGGTACCAGTGATGGGTAAGTCCCCTTTCATCTGCTGTCTAGTCAGGGATTCACTGCCCCACCCCATGTGAGAGCCCATCCCCTCAGCTGTGATGAGGGTCACCTGCCTGCCCAGTTCCACCCCTACAGTCTCCTGCCCTTGGTGGATGGCCCCGTCCTTCAGCTCTTCGTGTTGCTCCCCAAACAGACAAAATAACCCCCACGTAAATCACACTATTCCAGGCATGGAAAGAGAACCCAGGAATCCTGGCTCCCAGCTCGCACCGCTCTAACCACTAGTCCCCACTTCCCTCCCAGAGCCCCTGGCTCCCATCCTGTCCTGCTCTAACCACTATACCCAACTCCCCTCCCAGAGCTGTGGATAAAACCCAGGAGTACTGGCTCCCTGTGTACGCCTCCCCCCCAACGCTCTAACCACGAGGCTCTCCCTGACCTGTCACTGGCTCTGCCATTTCTACCATCATTCCAGTTCATTGCTCCTTCCTCCCTTTCATTTCTACACTCAGACCGTCCCGCTGCCCCATCCATCTCTGCGTCTGCCAGTGGCCCCTGGGACAACCTTGTGACCATCCTGTGCTCACTCCCCGGGAGCGACGCATCTATCACCTTCCAGATGTTCAAGAATGGGGACATCATAAAGCTGGGAGTCACCTCCACCCCGCAGGGGAGTCGTCTCCAGCTCCACACGTCCGATCCGGCCATCGCGGGCTCCTACACCTGTAACTACAAGACGGACGTGGCCAGGAGGAAGGTGCAGTCGAGGCCCAGTTCTCCCACCTCGATCCTCTTGCCAGGTGGTGAAGGATATTCAACTCTTGCCTCACTTTGATATTTCCCCTGGGTCACAGGCTCCGTACACTACCACCGTGGGCAGCTCTGTCCTCTCCACCGGGTACTGTAGCGTGGCGAGGGCCGGGGTTTCTGGGGAAGATCGCTGAGGCTTTCCTGCCTTCTCTCGCCAAGTTGCTTTTTCCCCATTGACAGATGTGATTTGTCTTTTCCAGCATCCCCTGGAGCCCCGTCTCTGTCTCTGAACCCTTCACTTACTGTGTACCTCCCAGGAGAGACTGTCACGCTCACGTGTTCGGTGCCCCCCGACGCTCACACGGCAACAGGATTCCAGTTCTCCAGGGACGACAGCTGGGGAGTCTCATCTAGGAGCAGCAACACGCATGCCCTGATCGTCACGGGTCTGGGGGACTCTGGATCGTACACCTGTGCGTACTGGATCCACCCGTCCCGATGGGGGTCCGATCCCAGGAGAGCCAGCCCATCTCCATCTCGGTCACAGGTGAGTAGTGCACTGACTCCAACTCACCTGGGGTGTCTGGGTGCATCTGAAAGAGATCCCACGAATACTGGGGACCCCGGACCTCACTGTGATGTGCCCTGCCCCACGGATGAAACCCTGTAACCTCTCCCTCCCCGCCAACTTTGGCTGTTATTAGTAGTTGGGTGGATCTCTCTGAATTGCCCTGTCCTGCACGCTGCCCCACAAGCTCTGGTATTGGCCACTGTCAGAGACAGGCTACGGGACTAGATGGACCATGCCCTGACCCCACATGGTTGTTCTCTTGAGGGTGCTGCTCCCCTTTGGTGCCCGAGAACACAGAGACTCAGATTCCCAGGGCAGAAGGGAGTGTTTTGGTCACCTAGTCTGAGCTCCTGTGTCACGCCGGCCAGAGAACTGCCCACCAATAACTCCCAGGGCGGATCTTTTAGGAAAACATCCCACCTTGATTCAGAATTTCTAGGGGATGGAGAATCCACCACGATCCAGTGGTTAATGACTTCCACCATTGAAAATTTACCCTGTCTTTCCAGTCTGGATTTGTCTAGCTTCACTTCCAGCAGCTGCATTTTGCTAGACCTTTGTCTGCTACAGCCCATCATCAAATATCTGTTACCCGTGTAGAAAGACGAGCAGGATCTAATTCAGGGGGACAAAGCAATACGCCGTGTTTATTGTAAGTGTAAGAATATTAAAGAACCGTCACGTTCACACACACATTCATACCCAAGAAGTTCTGTGAGCTCGTGTGATGTCATTACCAGTCCTTCTATGTGTTGTTCAAGCCAGTCTAATGGCCAACTAGGTATGGTACGAGGAGGGAGCCAGGCCTCTGTCGGTCACGAATCCGATGCTCCAAGATGACAATTGCAGAACGAGACCCAAAATTTCTATATTTTTACCCCATCTTTTATACTTGCTGACTCTCAGGTAAGTCTATGGGCCTTGCTGTGTCATGCTGCCACTAGGTTCAGTACAGTTGTGAATCACCAGCTAATTGCAAACATGACTAGTCTCTTGTTTCTGTACTTTCTTTGTTCCTAGGATGGATCCTTCTGTACTTTCGGTTCGTTAATTTGCACTTTAGGGTCGTTGATAGGTATTCTTCGACCTTCAGGGTTAGGATGGGGCAGTTGGTGTCTTTACTTCCCTTTCTGTTGTCAGAGCAGTTTAGGTTGGTGTCTTTTTATGCCCTGCACATACATTCCTCACTCACACAAAGAGAATTCATCAAGATATTTTTAGGTTCAGTAGTACAAGTTTCAGGAAAGAGCTCACTGCAAGAAACCAACAAGATGGAGTCCCTTTATGCCCCACTAAACAGCGCTATATCATTATCATAACAGGAAAGGAAACATATCTACCTCTATCTCACTTATACAGTAAAACATGCTTGCCTCTGATAGCAAGAGATTGTCTTAAACCCTGAGACATTTGGTGACTCTGAAAAAGACAGAGGGTCGTGGCAGGCCATCAGCAGGATGTGAACTCTCAGTGCAAGGCTGCGGCCAAGGGGGCTAACGCCATCCTGGGATGCATCAATGGAAATCTCCAGCAGGAATGGAGACGTTATTTTATCTTGGCCTGTGGCACTGGTGCGACCCGTGCTGGAATCCAGTGTCCGGTTCTGGTGTGTCCACCATTACAGAAGGATGTGGATAAACTGGAGAGGAGTCAAGGAAGAGCCACAAGGATGACTCAAGTATTGGAAAACCTGTGAAATACTCAATGAGCTCAATGTAGCTGAACAAAGAGAAGGTTCAGAGGTGGCTTGATACCAGTCTACAAATATCTAAATGGGGAACAAATATTTGATAACGGGCTGTAGCAGACAACGGCTAATGAAATACAATGGCCAGGCCTTGAAGCTAGACAAACTCAAGACTGGAAAAAAGAGGTAAATTTTTAACAATGAGAGTAATTAACCATTGGAAAATTTACTAAATGTCATAGTGGATTGTCCATCACTGGCCATTTGTGTCTTGATTTCATGTTTTTGCACTACTACTTTTGATCTACTCTAGTTGAAACAGGAATCAGCGTAGGGAAATGCTCCGGCTGGTGTTGCACAGATCAGACTAGATGATCACAATGATCTCTTCTGACCTTCAAATCTATGAATATTTCTTCCAAGTCTTTTCTTGAGCATTAAAGGTCAATGAAGTGAAGAATGGTGTGGAGGAGGTCAATAGGGAAGAGTTATTGGCTACATTACCCTCCTGCCTATTTAATACTGGGACTTCTTTCCGTAGGTGGCCCTGTGCGACCTCGTCTGTATCAGGGTAAGCCAGGCCCTGGACGTCCAGTGCCCACCTGAGGGGTGGAAGCTGCTGCAGATGGATATTAGTGAATTTGACAGTTCACCCCAGAGCAGAACTGCTGCACTGGCTAGGAGTGATAAGACACCCCTCTGCTGTCCCAGTGCCTGTTACACAGTATAGCTAACTCTATTCTGCCTGCAGAGCTGTGGTTCCCTTGCTGACCCCTCCTTTTTCCTGCCCCCCTCAGATCGCCCTTCCCAGCCTAGACTGAGTGTGGATCCCCTGGCTGGAGCGGTGAATGAAGGGCTCCCCCTGAACATCACCTGCGCGGCCCCTGGTGGTGCCGGCGAGCAGAGGTTTCATTTCTACAAGGACGGAGCCGAGATTGTCCCTGGGCATTCGGGGTTTCAGATCAGCAGCACAGATCCCGGCATCAGCTCTATGAACACCTCTGTGCTAAGCATCCTGAAGGCCGGTCCCAGCAACACCGGGGAATACACCTGCAGGTACAAGAAGAATGTGAGCGGGAGGTGGGTCCTGTCCCTTGGCAGCCTGGCTGTGAACATCACCTTGAGCGGCATCAACACAGGTGAGATTTCCCTTGTTTCTTAAATCAGCTCCATGGATCACTTGCATTGGAGGAGAAAAGGGAGGTCGGACGAGGTGACACTTGTCACATAGAGACAAAACAAAGTGGAGATGAAAATCCCTCTTCCCCCCCAGCCCCTTTCCATCTATGGTACTTCAATGGCCCAAGTATCCAAGTACCTCACAATGCTGTTAATGGATTTCGCCCCTCGGTACCCATTTCAGAGATGGGGAATGGCGGCAAGGAGAGGATAAGTCCCACAGGTGACCTGTTTTAGAGGTGGAAATTGAACCCCGATACCCCATGTCCAAGGCCAGCCCCATAACCATTGGACCATCCTTCCCCTCTTTGGAAGGTGAAACAGGCTATTGCAGATGGAACATGCCAGAGACAACATCTCTCCCAGATGCCCATGCTCAGATAGCGCAGGTCACAGGGGTGTCGGAGAACAGGCAGACAGGACGGGGACAGACACATAGAGAGAAAGATTCAGGGGTCGGTGTCTACCGGTCTAAGAGAGAAGGGCTGTGGGTGGGTTTCATTTCTCAGCTTCGTGGCTCCTGAGATGCAGGGGAGTTCGTCACAAGCCCTAAAGGCCCAGACACATGGATATCATGAGCATCACACTTAGCAATGATGTTCACCTGCCGGTTCAATGCGTGATTCTCCACTCTCTTTAGCTCGCAGCTACCTCTGGGTCTGGGAGCTGGCGGTGGGTGGGGCCTTCTTCCTCGTCAATGGCCTCATCTTCCTCATCACCCACTGATGCTTCTAGACCAAGGTGACTGGTGTCTTTCCTGCCTAAGATTCTCTCCACGAGGTGAACCATTTTGGGTGTAATCTCTGCCCTGGAATTTCAGCCTGGATGGGGAGGTTCTGGTTGAAAGGCCAAGAGTGAGATCTGACAAACATCCACAGCATCTGAAATGGTTTTAGGACCATCAATGCTTCAGCAACCTGTCGAAATGCAGCCTTGTTTTAGGTGGGGCATGGCCGCGGCTTCACAGCTGCACAGTGTTCGTTCAAGGAGTTTTCTTCCCCAGTGTGAATCCAGGCACCCCTGCATTCCTATCCTCCCTGTGAATGCAATGACATGTGCACAAACTCTGCTTTTTGAGGCATCGTTTGAAAACCCCACCACACTGGTCAATAAGAGCACCATGGAAACTATGTGAGAACGCCACAGGTGGAGTTATGGCCGTGCTCCACTAGTCTCTTTAAAGTCGGTAATTGAACAAAGGAGAAGCAGATGTGCCCAAGTCTGGAATTCAAATGAAGAATGGTGACCGCTGACAAGGGAATTACAATGTACATATGAGGTAAACAAAGCCATCGAGCCACCAAAAAGAGGAGGTGATGACTCAACTATAAGCAGGGGCTGGAGATGGCACCCCCAGCACACCTTCATGCTTCATCAACTACAGCCAATTAACTTAAAGAGACAGGCTCTTTGGGACGATATTGAGAGAGTTATCAAAAGACAAGGGAAACCAGCACCTCAGTGGTAGATCCTGACCAAGAGCCAGTCTCCCAGACTGGACCAAACATCATCGGTGAGCAAAAACATCTTGAAAAAAGACTATACTTTTTTTTATTAAGTTTTAGCCTTTCAGCTTTGTGTTTTCATTGTGATTTTCTTGTAACCGTCTCTAGCATGGTTTGATTTAACCTGGCATCACTTAACCCATGGCGAGTTGTTAATAAACTTGTTTTTTTTTTTAATCTAATCCAACCTAGTGCTGGGTTTGAATTCAAGTCATTGGTGACTCCAGTTAACATGGCTACCAGCTGGGAATTGTCTCTTTAAAGGAGCAAGTGAACCATGTTATTTCTGTGGAAGCTCCAGGAGAGGGCTAGACATTTGAGGGTGGATGGTTTTGGGGAAATTAAGGTGGGGGTTGTTGGGGTCCCTTGGCTAGTAGTAACCAAGGCTGGTGGAGACCAGACCGTGGCCAGGGTGTACAGAGCAGGTTGCTGGAGTTGGTGCGGCTAAAACAGAGTTGTTTATCGCAGACATTCAGTACCAGCTTGCCTGCTGGCTGGGAGCATCCAGACAGGCAGCTACGGCATCAGAACATTAAAAGGGAGGCGAATGGGATCAAATGGATTAGAGTAGGAGGGCTGAGAGTCCCAGCTGGGCACTGCTGTGTGGAAGCTCATGGTGCAGAAGTACCAGAGGTTAACTTTGAAATGTATTCTTTTGGGAAGTAAACCCAGACAAAGTTCCTCTTCTCCTGCTACTTTGTCCTCCAGGTTACACCACCCTGTAATACTCAGATCCACTTATTTTCTCGATTGGCTCGGTCCCTTTACCTCAGCTGGAAATGTACTACTCTGGGTTCTGCTTGGAATCAAGTTTTCATGCTGTTTGGAGTGGCTCAGGACCGGGAAATCCCTGCCACAGAGCAGACTGTACAAAAGAGGCAGACACCCCCCCAAAGTTGGGCTGGGTTTTATTATTCGATTTCAACAAGCTAGTAACAAATGTGGACTCCTCGATCACTATAACAGCCTTACTGTGGAGTCACATACGGTCCCCATCTTACCTACAATCTATCTTGTCACCTAGACAAACTGAGCTTGAGTGATATTGGTCATGTACACCAAAAATCACACCACATTTTGGTTGCTTCCTGTCACTAGAGACTTGACCCAGATCAACTGGTACCGTAGATCCTACACCAAAGACAGCTCTTGTGGCCAACCCTGGAATAGAATAGCTAAAGCTTTATTAACTAGGAAAAAGGAACTGGAGAGTTATCCGCAGCGTAAAGCAAGCAAACCTATCCACACCATTGAGTTACCCTGAAAATCTGAAGAGTGACAGCGCTGTAGTGCTCTGTCAATTGAAAGTGTCTTTCACGGCAAACATAGGAGGCATCCCCTGGGGATCTGGGGCTTCAATTCAGAATCTCTGGCCATTCAGAGATCAAACAACCAAAAAGATGCAGGTTCTCCTTGTCTGGGATTTTGATTCCCTTCCCCAGTGTTCAAGAGGATGGATGTGTCTCCTCTTGAGGGGGATGCAAGGAACAAACTATTTTTCCTCTAATGTGCTCCAAAGGTTTATCTGGTGTCTGTAGGGCCTTCTTTTGTTGAGCAGGAAATAACACCTTCTGTGCAAAAGTCATATTTCACACTTGGCCGTGCTTCTCTCCAGGCTGTGGGCGTTCACAGTTTCAGAGCAAACACTTAACTATCACCTTATACTGTGTAATATACGAATGATCTGTTAGATTAACGGAGGCAGCCGTATACAACCATTTCATAGAGTGTAAACCCGGAAGACATTCTCATCAGACTAATATCTATTTTGAGGAAAACGTACACACAGTTGACCTGTCTATGAGATTGTTCATTCTTAGCTAATGCCTGCATCTTGGGCAAGAAAGGGCATCGAACCACCCAGCATCACACAAGCCAGGCTCTTTGTCTCATCAGCCAGTTGGCTCCCTCCGTTTAGACATGCAAGTCCACATTCTTTTGTCTAGGCCAGTCTTGTTTATCAACCACCTTCAGAACATATTTCCATATGGTCTTGGGGTATAAAGAGTTAAGGACACAGATGCCTTGAAGATGGGAACAATATGCAGAGAGACTTGGAGAGGGTTTCCACTTCCTATTTATCTGATGAGGGGGAGGGGTATGATGACGCTACCTACTTGGATGGCAGCGTGGAGGGTGAGTCTATAAAATCAGTGGGTTCAAAGACACTGGAGGACAGGCTGAAATTAATCTTGGTATTTTGGAAAATGACCTCAAATCAATTGGATGAAATTTAGTGAAGTGCAAAGTACTCCACGTTATTAGGGAAAATTGGGGGCACCAGCACAAAATGGGGGATAAGTGGCATGGCAGCAGCAGTGCAGAAAAGGGGTTCTAGTGGAGTACAGAGTGTATTTCAGGAAACAGCAGGATGATCCTGTAAAAAAAAAGTTAGCATCATTCTGGGGTTTCGTAAGTAAGATAAGGCAGTAATTGTCCTACTCTACACGGCACAGGTGAGGATTCAGCTGGCGTGCTCTGTCCATTTTTTGGTAACTCACTTTACGAAAAATGTAAACAAACTGGAGAGGGTGAAAGAACAGGGCATGTCTGGTCTAGAGACAAAAAGGCTGAGAGGGGAAATAATGACCATCTTCAAAGATGACATTATAAAAAGGATGGTGATCGATTTTCCCCCATGCACACTGAAGGAAGGACAAGACTTCATGGGTTAGAAAGCTTTTCCTAATGTCTAAGAGTGGTTAAGCTCTGGAATAGGTGACCTAACGGGGTTGTGAAATCTCCATCATTGGAGGTTTTTAAGAACAGTTGGACAGTCACCTGTAGGGTTGCTCTAGGTTTAAGTAATCCTACTTCATCATAGGGGCTGGACTAGATGACTTCCTGAGGTCCCTCCCAGCCCTACATTTCTGTGATTTGTTTGGGGTGATGGGAAAAGGGATGACCAATTTCCAGCCCTTCCTTCTCAGTGAACTGTGCAGCATCCTTTGGCAGCTGTTACCTTTCTGACCCACCCCAGAGAAGCGGCTGCGTCTCAAGACTGAGGAAAATATTAAGGCCATGCAGTTTCAAGGCAGTTGGACTGTGCTGGGTTTTGAAGCTTAGCCTGTAAATCAATTCATGTTACCTGTTCCCTCTGCTCTGCTCCAGCACCCGTGGCTTTTGTTCCATTATCATCATGACCGGAGTCCAGGTCTCAGTTGCATTCTCTGCCCTCAGATCCTTTGGTGCTTTCCTGAAGCTTTTCACCTAAAACAGAACCAGATGAGAACACAGCTGAAGTGGTGAGAGATGGTGAGGAAATGCCTAGCTATAACGTGCGACCTTGAGAAAGATGACTTTAAACGCAGCTTTGTGCCCATTGATTTCAGTACATGTGTGATTCTGTGGCTTCTGCCAGGGCATTGGCTGAAAACAGACTCAATACTTACTCTGTTTTAGTTTAAATATATATTTCCCAAGGCCAGAGGCATGAAGATATCTGCAAGTTTGAAATTATTTTACCCCTCACTTAACTTTAACCCTAAACACAACTGATGATCTTTGTGCTCACATCAAACTATAGTGCTATTGCTTAGCCATAACCGCAACAACTAACCCTAACAACCTGAGATGAAATGTACTCCAGGGATCAGGGTTCTCGCCTTCCCTTCTCATTGAAGGGTAAATACCTCATTTACCATGCATGTTTTAGATTTGGTTTCCATACCCACAGTGCGGTAGGGTGCTTGGTGGTTGTTAATGGTTTAAAACTATTTACCCTCATAACTACAGGCTACTTTTTCACTAGACGCTATTGAGGGTGCAGATGGGAGATCATAGCCCTTTCCCTCTATTCACACACCTCTTTTTTTCTTCCTGCAGCAGCAGATGAGAGCAGTCAGGACTCCAGCCAGAAGCAAGAAGCCACCCATTGCCAGCAGCCGAATAATGACACTCTTCACACAAAAGACCAAGAAAAGGGAGGAAAGGGGACGTGAGAACAGCTAGACAGCCCTGGGAAAAAGTCTCTGCCCCACAAAGGAATCGGCCCTTGCAACACATGTGCTGTGACGACACTTCACCGTGTTGTCCATGGCACGTTCCATCTGTAATAACCTGCTTCTCCTTCCAAAGAGGGTTCAGTAGTAATAAGGCTGCCCTTGGACATTGGGGTCTTGGAGTTCAATTCCCTTCTCTACCCCAGCTCCCCTGTGGGACTTACCCTCTCCTTGGCTCCATTCCCCAAATCTGAAATGGGCGCTGAGGGGATACATCTACTAACAACACTGGGAGGGGCTCAGATACTTGAGCCTATCAAAGTATTATTGATAGAAGGAGCCTGGGAGGAGAAGTGGGATTTTCATCCCCACTTTGCTTTCTGTCTCTGTGTGACATCTGCCCCTCGTCCAAACTCCCTTTTGCCATGAGAGCCCCTGGGGATGCTCCTCCTCCAATGGGAGTGACCCATGGAGCTGAATTAGATAATAGAGAAGTCTCACCTGTATCAATGATGTTCACGGTGATGTTCACAGCCAGGATCCTGTGCGACGGGACCCACCTTCCCCACACGTTCTCCTCGTACGCACAGGTGATATCCCCGCTGCTGTTCAGACCGGCTCGCGGGATGCTGAGCAGAGAGACATTCCTAGAGCCAGTGCCGGGCTCTGTGGTGCTGATCTCAGACCCAGCGTCCCCGGGGACAATCTCGGCTCCGTCCTTGTAGAAGTGAAACCTCCGCTTGCCGGCGTCCCCGGAGCTCGTGCAGGTAATAAGAAGGGGGAGCCCTTCACTCACCACTACGGATGGGGGATCCACGCTCAGCACAGGCTGGGAAGGGCAATATGTGGGAGGCAGGAAATGGGAGGGGTCAGCAGGGGAACCACAGCGCCTTGTGTGGAAGTGGTGGCTATACTGTCTAATGGGCACTAGAGGCAGCAGACAGTGGGGATGGAGAAGGTGCGTCTATACTTTATAATGGGTGTAGGAGAGTAAAGAGTTAAAAGCTGGACAAGTGGTCAGGCCTAAATTACAGGGATCGGGGTCATGGCAAGGGCAAATCTTGTTTCTGTTAATTGGTGTGAATTTAGTTAGTGTCTGTTATCTCTTTTCTTCTTCTCCCTTCCTTGTCATCTGTACTGAGAATACGGCTAATAAAATCACTATCCCAGCTTCTAAGTAAGGCCTTGGTGGGAAGAAAGCATTATCTTCCCTCTCCCCGTGGCATACCTTTACTACAAGGAATTTTAGTGTAAAATGTATAGGTTTTAAAGTGATGTGCCTGACCTCTGTATGGTAATCCTGTAAACAACAAACAGGGCGGGTATAAGTATATTCATTATGTAGCTGATAATATTCATTTTATAGATGTCGATGTAATCAAATCAGGGTCTATGGGGAGTTGCTGGAAATGTATACATTTACAGACTGTTGTGGAGAAAAGAATTGTAAAGTAACCCCCTCATTGCTCACCCGCGGCGTGGAGGTGGAACGAGTAGGCAATAAAGGGTTCTGTCTCCCCAATCCACCCCCCGGACAACCTATTTGGTTATTTCTCACACTAACCTAGCATGTATCTGTGCCAACAAGCACTCATTAGCAGGGCAGTTATAAATAAATTCCCTCTCTCTACAGGAACTCTTCATACTTTCGTTCCCTCCGTCCCCTCTCAAGTTATCTTTGTTTCGTTTTCACCGCCAGCACCCAGCGAAGGTGAAGTCCCGATGTGTTCTGCCCAGAGGTTAGGAGGGGACCCGCTGCCCAAAATGTGGCTCTGGAGGTTGTTTCCGGGGGGATTCTCCAAAGGTCCTGATCTTAGTCTCACAATGAGGGAGGTGTTTTCCCCAGAGACCCAGAACCTGGGTCATGGGATTGAATCAGAAGGGCACACAAAACACCTGGGGGTGGGGCAGCTCCTACGTATCTTTTACCCAGTGTCCAGGGTCCTCCCAGTCTGTGTCCCACCCTGCCCTCTAATTCAAACCAGGAAGTGAGCTGTGCTCTGCCTTGCAGGAGAAGATGAAACCCCTCCCAAGGTCGCTGCCAATCTCACCTAGGGGGGAGATTCTGTCCTGACCCCACAACAGAAGAGGGAAGCTGCCTCACTTTCATACAACCACAGTGGAACTACTTCAATGGACGCCCACAGGAAGCTACCTGCTAACTCCCCTACCCCTGATATTTATGGTCCTCTCCGTAGACAGGGAAGGGTCTGGGCGTCTGGGGATCCCCCACGCGTTGGCCAGACTGGCAGAGGGTTGCATGGCCCTGGTGGGATTGCACCGTCCCAAAGGGTAGAGGGCCATGTGAGATTTCCAGGCCTGTGTCTGTTGGCCATGTTGAGTTGAAGGGCAGCCATAGTGGAAATCAGGTGGCCATATTGAATAGGCACGTACTTCGCTGTGTTGAGCGGCCATCTTGTGTGGCTGCGTTGTTGTCAGTAGAGTGGACATGTTACCCGGGGCATGGGGTAGGGATTGATTCCTTCAGATCCAAATATAGGGCTAAGATGTGGGGTCGGAAAGTGGCCATTGTCACCAGAACATGACTCGTTTTCTGTCAGCTCTCCACTGCTAATGCACCAGGCTCTGATATTTATGGGCCCCTTCCCCAGGGGTAAAAGTTTTGGAGTCTGATCTGGTCACAGGAGCCGTGGGGCTGGGTCCTCCTTTCCTCACCCTCTCCATATCGGGGGAAGTGGGGTACAGAGAGGGAATTGAAGGGGGCAGAATTGTTGATGCAGATGTTTCAACCCCCAGCCCACCCATTCCCATCTGGGCATGAACCTCCCTGCTCTACATCCAGGGGGCAGGGACAGACTTGTGGGGAGAACCCGCCAGCCAACCATCTGACCTGTCCCTCAGAGCAAGAAGGTATGAAAGCGGTGCGGGGGGTGGGGTGGATGTGGGGAAGCGGGGTCAGTATTTCCACCCACTTGTCTAAAGTCTGTCCCAGAGCTGGGGCAGAACGAGGGCCCCCAACACAGATGCAGCCCTTCACCGATGCGTCCTGGCGCAGTAGTGGTGGGGACTCATTGAAATGGGCAGTGGGTGCCCAGTCTCCATGGCTCGTCCAGCCCTTGCTCTCCCTGCTGCGGCTGTCAGTGAGGGGCCAGGTCTCACCACAGGGATGGCGGCATCTTCTGCCCATGGCCCGGGCTGGGACTCACCCAAGAGACCCTGCAACCGACCATCAGCTGATGCTGCTCTGCAGCCACCCCTGGGTGTGGCGAGATGCTGCCACTGGGGAAGGTCGCAGAGGTGACCCCTGTGCATGGGGCTGGTTGAACCACCCAGGAGATGCCACAGGGGTCACCCAGCGATCCCCCCTCCTTTGATGTTGCAAACATCACAGGGTGAGGTGAGAGGAGGGGGATCCCTACCCCCAATACCTGAGCCCCTCCCCCTCGCAGAGAGACTCTCAGCCAGGACAGAAGACGTCCTTACTTTTCAGGAATGTGGAGTTGGGAACCGTCTGGAGAGAGTCTGGAGGAGAAGAGAAGAGAAGAGAAGAGAGCTGCAGGGAGGGGACGGGGTGTGGGTTAGAGTGGGGGCCGGGGATCTCTGACGGATGGCCAGAGGGCTGCGGGAAAAGGGAGGCCACTTACCCAGCACAGGCAGAAGGAGAGTTAGCGCCATCCAGAGCTGGGTGCTCAGGGCCGGGAGCTGGGTTCTCGTCTCATCCACGCTCGGTCCGCTCTGGACGCAGGGAGGGGGCTGAGTCCTTCCCCTCTGACGGAGGAAGAGTACTTCACAGCCTCCAGTGCTGTCACCGCCAGACTCGGCGGCTGGACAGGCAGCATCACTTCAGGTAAAGAGGGGTTCAGGGCAGCTGACCACATCCTGCCCCCATCTTCGAAGCCTCCTCTGGCTTTTGTAATTCAACACAGGGCTGGGGGGCTGGACCTTCCAAGAGTGGGCCAGGGGCTCATCTTGTGTAAAGGGGCTGCCCTTGGATTACACTAGTTTACACCCACTGGGGATCTTCTCCATTAACTCAATGCTGCTATGGGCCATTCACCCCCAGCTAGGGCTCGGAGCCGTTCATTCAACGTAGCTACGGCCCATTCACCGCAGCTGGGGGACTGACATTGTCTGAATGGAGCAACGGCCCATTGACCAATGAGTCCTTTGAAGCAAGGGGCCAGATCCAGTGACTCCAATGAGTGAATGGGGCAGATAACCAGCCAAGATCAATGGGCCATAACTCCATGGAGTCAATGGGCCAGATTACCAGCTCTGGGGTCAATGGGCTGTAGCTCCCTTGAGTCAATGGGTCAGATCGCAGCTGGGGTCAATGGGCCAGAGCTCAGAGATCTTCAATGCCTGTAAACTAGTGTAATTCAAGGGAGGCTCCTTTACACACGCTGAGTCCATGGCCCACGCCTAGAAGATGCTCCACCCCCCGTCACCAGCACTGCGTTGAATTACAAAAGCCAGAGCAGACCCCACAGATGGTGGCGGGAAGTGGCCAGCTACACTCAGCCCCCGCTTCTCTGAGAACGCACTGCCTCTCCAGCCACCGAGCTGGGTGGCATCGCCACCGGAGGCTGTGACTTCCTCTTCCTCTGTCAGAGGGGAAGGATCTGGTCCCCTCCCTGCACCCAGACCAGATGGATGATGGATGAGCTGAGAACCCAGTTCGTGTCCTGGAGCGCCCAGCTCAGGATAGCACTAACTCTCCTTCTTCCTGCAGTGGGTGAGTGGCCTCCCTTGGCTCTTGTCCCTCTGTCCATCATTCAGAGATCCCCCCATCCCTATGCCGCCCCACATCCCCCCACACCTTATTCCCTCCCCACATTTCTCACCCCCTCTCCTCTCTTCTCTTCCAGCCTCTCTTCAGACTCTCCACAGTCCAACGTCCCCCACAGGTAACAACGTCTCCTGTCCTCGCTGAGGGCTTGCACAGTGGCGGTGGGGATCCCCCTCCTCTCACCCCATAATCTTTGCAACTACAAGGAAAGGAGACTCCTCAGGACCCCCCTTTATCACGCCCTGGATAGCTCAGGCATCCTCTTGAAGAGGGTTCTCCTCTCACACCTGCCTCAGTGGCAGCATCTCCAGTCCAGAGCTGCGTCCATGTGCGGAGAAGGGAGATCCCAGCTGATGGCCATTTCTGGTGTCCGTTTCGTGGGTCCCGGCCAGTGCTGCAGGGCAGAAGATGCCCCCACTCACATGGGCACCACCCAGCCCCTCAGGGGCAGCCTCAGCAGAGAGAGGGCAGGACGGGCCATGGAGACTGGACACCCACCTCCCCTTTTCACTGAGTCACACCCATGCCTGGGCTCATCACTTAGGGGCTGTGTGTGGAGGGGGGGGGTCTTTCTCCACCACAGGTCTTGGCTCCAGGCAGGTCTTAGGGCCAACAGTTGCAGACTCATCACCACCCACCTGGACCGGAATAGCCAGTTCTGTAGAGACCCCTGAGGAAACCCGAGGGATGGAAAAAACCCTCCCTTTCCCCACATCTGCCCCAGCTTCCTTTTTTCTCTTTGATGCCTCTGGCTGCTGATAAGTGGGTCGGGTGGTTCACTGCTGGTTTCTCCTCCCTCATCTACCTCTGTCCCCTGTGCAGTGAATGGGGGGTGAATACCCAGAGGAGAATGCCAGGCTGAGGTTTAATGATTTGCATCAATAACCCTTCACCTTCCTCTGTGCCTTTCACTTCCCCTCACCCCAGAGGATGTGAGGCTCAGATGGCCCTGCCCCATAGCTGACAAGGTTTGGCGTATTACCGGCTGAGTCTCCGACACCCCCCTGGGCAGGAGGGGAGAATCCAGCGGGAATCAGAGGCTGCTCATTCCTTCTTGCAATCTAATCCTGGGTGTCCCAGACCCTCTCCCGTCCTGTGGGGGAACCAGGCCCTGCAGCCGATGAGGTGACTGTCACACACAAAGCAGGGGTGATCCCCTCCAGCCAGGGTTAGCGGACAAACACGTGCACGCTCACACCTCTCTGCTCAAGGACAGACAAGTCCACCCTGGTTTTTACAGTCCCCCTCCAGCCTCCCCAACTCACCGTGTCCACAGCACAACCTGTCTACATCATCAGAGAAGTTGTGACCCTGACGTGTTCAGCTGTGGGGGCGTCTAATGTGTCCAGGATCCAGTTCTACCAGGGCAGGCAGGAAATCAGCTCCAAGGAAGGCTTCTCACCTTCAGACAGTTACATTCACAAGCTTCAGCTTTTGCCTGTGTCTGGGTGGCACGCCGGAACGTACAGTTGTCAGTACTGGGAGGATATGTCTGGGCAAGAGATCCCCTCGGAGAGCAGCCAACCCATCTCCATAGCAGTGACAGGTGAGACCCCTTTCCCCTGCTGTTCGCTCACCCCATGGCTCGGTTTCTCGCCTCCACGTAGGTCTGGTCACTGACCCACAGACAGGGAAACACACTGGGTCAGTTACAATCTGTGTCTCGTCAGTGGCACTCCCTGAGTATTTATAGCAGCTGGGTATTTTGGGGTGTGGTGGGTGGGGGTGTTGTCAGTGATATCAGAAGGGAGGGGACCTCAAAGGCAACTAATACAGTTGGACCAAGGCCGGTCTTTTAGAAAAGGCACCCCATCTCGATTGAAAACTCACCAGTAATGGAGCATGCTCTCCCGCTCTGGGTGCCAGCAGCTGCGACATAACGCATCTGGCCTGATCGTCGGGGCAGGGCATGAACAGGGAACTAGAGCAGAAGAAGGGCAGGAACCAGGAACAGGCTTGGGGGTGGACCAGGACACGGGTTGGAGACATCAGAGACCCTGCTCCCCACGGCCCTGGGCTGTAGAAGCCGGAGACATTTGTAAGGGGGGCACCAAAGCTGCGTAGAGAGTCTGGGGCTCCAAGGCATGGAGGGCAGGAGGGTAGAAGCGATGGGTGAGGCTGGCTGAGGGGGCAGGAACTTACTTCACACCGAGGGATGTTATTAGTTGCCTGGGGCATCATCCGTAAAGAATTTTCTCTCTGTCTTTCCCTGCCCCCCTTCCAGCCCATCCTCTTGCCCCCAAACTCACTGTGATCCCACAGCACCAGTTCTTCATCGTGGGTGAATCCGTGACCCTGACATGCTCTGCTCCCAGCACTTCCACACTGTCTGGGATCCGGTTCTTCAGGGACAGCCAGACAATCCAATCCACGCAGTACCCCAGGGCTCTGACTGGTTACACTGATATGCTTCAGCTGCCAGAGGTGTCTGAATCTCAGGCAGGAGTGTACAGCTGTGAATACTGGAAGAATGAGTCTGGACGAGAGATACACTCGGAGAGCAGCCAACATATCTCCATAGCAGTGACAGGTGAGATCCCTTTCCCCTGCTGATTGCTTACCCCGTGGCTGGGTATCTCTGCTCCACATAGGGGGTGAGACACAGCCTGGTCACTCAGCTCAGGACAGGACCATCCACCGGGTAAGATTTCAGTTTCAGCCCCTGTCTCTGATCAGTGACACTGCTTGTGTCTCTGGAGAAGCTGGGTACTTTGGGGTACAGTGAGAGGGGGTCAGTGGTATAGAAATGGGGGGTGTCTCCCAGACAACCAATAGGACTGGCTTCAATTTACGGCAGTATTTGATCCCCTGAGGGTGTTCAAGTGAAATCCAGATTCAGGGCCAGGACTCTAAAACTGGACAGTATCATGGAAACATGGATCCCAGGACACACAGGACAAGTGACCGTCTAGCTTACCCCTGTCGAACACAAGCTGTGGAGGAGCACTGAATTAATCCCTGCTTGGACTAGGGCAGGTCTTTTAGAAAAGGCACCCCATCTTGAATGAAAACTCACCAGTAATGCAGCACACTCTGACCCCTCTGGGTGCCGGAAGCAGGGACGTCGGTCGTCTGGCTTGATTGTCAGGGCAGGGCAGGAACAGGGAACTAGCGCAGGAGCAGGGTAGTAACCAGGACCAGGCTGGGTGTGGACCAGGACCAGAGTTGAATGGGATGGCAGGAGCCAGGCAAAGACAGGATGTCACGCAGCAGCAGGACGTCACAGCTGCTCAGACGCCCGCCAGCTTGGTGATTTCCTGTCTTCAGTTGCGGGTGACAGCCACCCAGTTGACCCCAAGACTTGGGTATCCCCCCAGGCTGCCCTATGTGGCCTGACCTGCCAGGGTTACTAAGGATCTGATTCATCTGTCTGCCTTGCTGGTCAGGACGGAGCATCCGAGACCCTGCTTCCCCTGGCCCTGGGCCCTAGAACCTGGAGACCTCTGTAAGGGGGAACCAAAGTTGTGTAGAAGGGTTGGCACTGCAAGGTGTCAAGAGCAGGGGGAAGAAGCGATGGATGCAGGTTCCTGAGGGGTCAGGAACTTACTTCACACTGAGGGGTGTTATTTACGTGATCCTCTCACAGAGAAGCCAACCCATCTCCATAAGAGTGACAGGTGAGACCCCTTTCCCCTCCAGTTTGCTCACCCCATGGCTGGGTATCTTTTCTCCAGGTAGGGGGTGAGACACAGCCTGGTCACTCAGCTCTGGACAGGTCCACCCATCAGGTCAGATTCAACCCCCGTCTCTGGTCAGTGTCACTGCTTGGGTCTCTGGAGAAGCTGGGTACATTGGGGTGCTGTGGGAGGGGGTCAGTGATATGGGAATGGGGGGTGTCTCCCAGACATCCAATGAAAGTTGCTTCAATTTGTGGCAGTATTTGATCCCCTGGGGGTGTTCAATGCAAATCCAGTTTTAGGGCCAGGATTGTAATGTTCATCAGTAACATGGAAACATGGAGCCACATCTAACCTGACCACTGTAGAACATAAGCCGTGGAAGAGCCCTGAACTAATCCCTGCTTGGACTAGGGCCTGTGTTTTAGGAAAGACCCAGAGTTGATTGAAAACTCATCCCTGATACAGCATCCCTCTGCCACCGTCTGGGTGCTGGGAGCCGGGACGGAGGGCGTCGGGCCTGATCATTGGGGCAGGGCAGGATGAGGGAACTATGGCAGGATCAAGACAGGAACCAGGAGCAGGCTGGGAGTGGACCAGGAAGAGGGATGGAGAAGGATGGCAGAAGTCAGGCAAAGAGCAGAGTTTCACGCAGAAGCAGGACGTCACAGCTGCTCAGACGGCCGCCAATCAGATCGTTTCTTGGCATTGGTAGCGGGTGCCAGACAGCCAGTTCACAACAAACCTCCAGTGTCCCCACAAGATGTCTTATGTGGCCTGAACGACAGGGTTTACTGAGGAGCTGCTTCATCTGTCTCACTTCCTGGTGAGGAGGGCATTATTATTATTCGTAACGAATTTTCTCTCTGTCCTTCTCTGACCCCCTTCCAGCCCCTCCTTCTAACCCCAAACTCACTCTGAGCCCACAGCACCAGATCTTCATCATGGGTGAATCCGTGACCCTGACGTGCTCAGCTCCCAGCACATGCACCCAGTCCGGGATCTGGTTCTTCAGGGACAGCCAGAAAACCCCGTCCTGGAACCTATGCTGCTCTCCAGCCAGTTACACCGACACACTTCAGCTGCTAGGTGTGTCTGGATCATACAGCAGAGCGTACAGCTGTGAATACTGGAAGACAGAGTCTGGGCATAAGATCGTCTCAGAGAGGAGCCAACCCATCTACATAACAGTGACAGGTGAGACCCCTCTCCTCAGCTGTTTGCTTACTCCATGGCTGGGTATCTCTGCTCCACATAGGGTGTTCAAGTGAAATCCAGATTCAGGGCCAGGATTCTAAATTTGGACAATATCATGGAAACATGGATTCCCGGCCAGACGAGACTAATGAACGTCTAGCCTGACCTATGTCGAACACAAGCTGTGGAGGATCCCTGAATTAATCCTGTTTGGACCAGGGTGGGTTTTTACAAAAGACACCGAGTCTTGACTGAAAACTCACCAGTACTGGAGCACCATCTGCCCCACTCTATGTCCGGGAAGCAGAGACGTCGGTCATCTGGGCTGATCCTTCAAGCAAGACAGGAAGTAGGGCAGACACCGGGAGCAGGATCAGAGAAGAGCAGGAATAGGGTTGGAGGTGGATGACAGGAGCCAGGCAAAGAGCAGGGTCTCACACAGCACCAGGACCTCACAGCTTCTCAGACGGCCGACAACCAAATCGTTTCATGGCTTCAGGAGCAGGTACGAGCCAGTCAGGTGGCCAGAAGCATTGGGTATCCACATAGGCCATCCTACGGGGCCTGACCTGCCAAGCTCACTGAGGAGCTGTTTCATCTGTCTGACTTTGTAGTGAGAAGGGACCCTCTGAGACCTTGGTCCCACTGGCCCTGGGCTCTAGAAGCTGGAGATCATTAGCAGGGGGGAACCAAAGCTGCAATGAGGGTTTGAGGATACAAGGCGTGAAGGGGAGGAGGGGGGAAGCGATGGGTGAGGCTGGCTGAGGGGGCAGGAATTTACTTCACACCAGGCGCTACTTTCTACTTCACTGGGGCATCATTCATAAACAACGTTGTCTGCGTCCTCCCCTGCCCACCTTCCAGCCCATCCGTCTGCGCCCAAACCCATCCTGCATCCACAGCACCTGGTCTTAAGAAGGGGTGAATTCGAGCCTCTGATGTGCTCAGCTCCCAACACGTCCAACTAATCCGGGATCTGGTTCTTCAGGGATGGCCAGAAATCCCGCTCCAAGAAACGCTTGTCACCTACAGACGGTTACACCGACTCCCTTCAGCTGCCAGGGCTGTCTGGATTGCACGCCACAGCGTACAGCTGTGAGCACTTGGAAGAAAGTGTCTGCACGAGAGATAACCTCGGAGAGGATGCAACCCATCCCCATATCACAGTCCCGTATTTGTATCTAAAGGAATCTGTCCCCACCCCGTATCCTGGCTCCCACTCATATCTGTGGGGAGACCCTCAGGATCCTGAAATGAAACAAGAGGCTCTGGAGAGAGAACACACATCATCTCCACGCACATTAAATTCTGTTCCCCATGTTCACTTTCTCCCCTCACCTTGTCCCTCCTGACCCTCCCCTTTCCTATTCCCCTCATTTCCCCCACCCCAGCCGGAGCTGAGCATGGATCCCGCGTCTGGAACGGTGAAGAAAGGGCTCCCCCTGAACATTACCTGCACAGCCTCTGGAGCTGCTGGTGAGCAGAGGTTTCATTTCTACAAGAACGGAGTCGAGATCGTCCCTGGGCATTCAGGGTTTCAAATCAGCAGCGCAGATCCCAGCATTAGCTCTGTGAACACCTCTGTGCTAAGCATCCTGAACGCTGGTCCCAACAATACCGGGGAATATACCTGCAGGTACAAGAAGAATGTGAGCGGGAGGTGGGTCCTGTCCCTTGGCAGCCGGGCTGTGAACATCACCTTGAGCGGCATCAACACAGGTGAGATTTCCCTCATTTCTTAAATCAGCTCCATGGGTCACTTGCATTGGAGGAGAAAAGGGAGGTCGGACGAGGTGACACTTGTCACATAGAGACAGAAAACAAAGTGCAGATGAAAATTCCCCTTCTCCCCCAGCCTCTTTCTATCTATGATACTTCAATGGCCTAAGATTACAAGCACCTCACAATGCTGTTAATGGATTACAGCCCTCAGTGCCCATTTCAGAGATGCGGAAAGGCAGCAAAGAGAGGATAAGTCCCACTAGTTACCTGTTTTAGAGCTGGAAATTCAGCCCCGATACCCCATGTTCCAGGCCAGCCCCATAACCATTGGACCATCCTTCCCCTCTTTGGAAGGAGAAACGGGATATTGCAGATGGAACATGCCAGAGACAACATCTCTCCCTAACAGCCAAGCTCAGACAGTGCAGGTCACAGGGGTGTCAAAGGACAGGCAGACAGGAGGGGGACAGACATACAGAGAGAAAGTTTCAGGGGTTGGTGTCTACTGGTCTAAGAGAGAAGGGCTGTGGGTGGGTTTCATTTCTCAGCTTCGTGGCTCCTGACATGCAGGGGAGTTCATCACAAGGCCTAAAGTCCCAGACACATGGATATCATGAGCATCACACTTAGCAGTGAAGTTCACCTGCCGGTTCCACAAGTGATTCTCCTCTCTCTGCAGCTTTCAGCTTCCTCTGGGTCTGGGAGCTGGCGGTGGGTGGGTCCTTCTTCCTCATCAATGGACTTATCTTCCTCGTCACCCACTGCTGCTTCTAGACCCAGTTTTCTGGTGTGTTTCCTACCTAAGATTCTCTAGGTGAGATGACCCATTTGAGGTGCAATCTCTGCCCTGGAATTTCAGCCTGGATGGGGAGGTTCTGGTTGAAAGGCCAAGAGTGAGATCTGACAAACATCCACAGCATCTGAAAGGGTTTTAGGACCATCAATGCTTCAGCAACCTGTCGAAATGCAGCCATGTTTTAGGTGGGGCATGGCCGCAGCTTCACAGCTGCACAGGGGTCGTTAACGGAGTTTTCTTCCCCAGTGTGAATTCAGGCACCCCTGCATTCCTATCCTACCTGTTAATGCAATTACATGTGTACAAACTCTGCTTTGTGAGGCATCGTTTGAAAACTCCACCACACTGGTCAATAACAGCACCGTGGAAATTATGTGAGAACGCCGCTGGAGGAGTTATGGCCGTGCTCCACTAGTCTCTTTAAAGTCTGTAATTGAACTAAGGAGAAGCAAATCTGTTCAAGTCTGGAATACAAATGAAGCATGTTGACCACTGACAAGGCAATTGCAATGTACATATGAGGTAAACAAAGCCATCGAGCCACCAAAAAGAGGAGGTGATGACCCAATTATCAGCAGGGGCTGGAGATGGCACCCCCAGCAGACCTTCGTGCTTCTTGAACTACAGTGAATGAACTTAAAGAGACAGGCTATACAAGGCGATAGAGAGAGGGTTATCCTAAGATGACAAGGGAAACCAGCACCTCAGTGGTAGATCCTGACCAAGAGCCAGTCCCCCAGGCTCGACCAAACATCATCGGTGAGCAAAACCATCTTGAATGAAGACTGTTCTTTTTTTATTGAGTTTTAGGCTGTCAGCTGTGTGTTTTCATTCTGATTTTCTTGTACCCATCTCTAGTGTGGTTTGATTTAACCTGGCATCATGTAACTCATGGTCAGATGTTAATAAACTTGTTTTTTTAATCTAAACCAACATCGTGCTGGGATTGAATTCAAGCATTGGTAACTCCAGTTGCCATGGCTAGCAGCTGGGCATTGTCTCTTTAAAGGAGCGAGTGAACCGTGCTATTTCTCTGGAAGCTCCAGGAGAGGGCTAGACATTAGAGGGTGGATGGTTTGGGGGAAATTAATGTGAGGGTTCTTGGGGTCCCTTGCCTAGTAGTAACAAAGGATGGTGGAGACCGGACCATGGCCAGGGTGTACAGAGCAGGTTGCTGGAGTCGGTGCTGCCAAAACAGAGCTGTTTATCGCAGACACTAAGTATCAGCTTGCCTGCTGGTTGGGAGCACTCAGACAGGCAGCTATGGCATCCCAACATTGAAAGGCACCCAGGGAGGTGAGTGGGATCAAATGGATTAGAGTAGGAGGGTTGAGAGTCCCGGCTGGGCACTGCTGTGTGGAAGCTTATGGTGCTGGGTTTTATTCTTCAATTTCAACAAGCCAGTAACAAATGTGGACTCCTTGATCACTATAACAGCCTTACCGTGGAGTCACACATGGTCCCCATCTTACCTACAGTCTATCTTGTCACCCAGACAAACTGGACTTGAGTGATAATGGTCATACACACCAAAATCACACCACATTTTGGTTTCTTCCTGTCCCTAGAGACTTGACCCAGATCAACTGGTACTGTAGCTCCTACACCAAAGACAGCTCTTGTAGCCAACCCTGGAATAGAATAGCTAAAGCTTTATTAACTAGGAAAAAGGAATTGGAGAGCTATACTCAGCGAAAAGCAAGCAAACATACCCACACCATCGAGTTACCCTGAAAATCTGAAGAGTGACAGCGTTGTAGTGCCCTGACAATTCAAAGTGTCTTTTTCGGCAAACCTAGGAGGCAGCCCCTGGGGATCTGTGGTTTCAGTTCAGAGTCTCTGACCACTGAGAGATCAAACAGCCAAAAAGATGCAGGTTCTCCTTGTCTGGGATTTTGATTCCCTTCCCCCAGTGTTCAAGAGGATGGATGTGTCTCCTCTTGAGGGGGATGCAAGGAACAAACTATTTTTCCTCTAATGTGCTCCAAAGGTTTATCTGGTGTCTGTAGGGCCTTCTTTTGTTGGGCAGGAAATAACACCTCCTGTGGCAAACTCGTATTTCACACTTGGCCGTGCTTCTCTCCAGGCTGTGGGCGTTCACAGTTTCAGAGCAAACACTTAACTATCACCTTATACTGTGTAATATACGAATGATCTGTTAGATTAACGGAGGCAGCCAAATACAACCATTTCATAGAGTGTAAACCCGGAAGACATTCTTATCAGACTAATATCTATTTTGAGCAAAACTTACACACAGTTGACCTGGCTATGAGATTGTTAATTCTTAGCTAATGCCTCCATCCTGGGCAAGAATGGGCATTGAACCTCCCGGCGTCACACAAGCCATGCTCTTTGTCTCATCAGCCAGTTGGCTTACTCTATGCAGACACACAAATCCACATTCTTTTGTCTAGGCCAGTCTTGTTTATCAACCACCTTCAAACCATATTTCCATATGCTCTTGGGGTATAAAGACTTAAGGATACAGATGCCTTGAAGACAGGAAGAATACGCAGAGAGTCTTGGAGAGAGTTTCCACTTCTTATTTATCTGCTTTCTGAACATGCTTCGTCACCAACTCACCACACAGCACATACTCCTCTTTAGCAGGCTGGGATTTGATTTCAACTGCGTTGTGTGAGCCTCCAACACTGAAAATGCTATAAACAGATAGGTGACTTCTGAGCCCTGGTGGCTGAGGAAATAGAAATGGGGTAGGGATTGCTTCCTTCAGATCCAAATATGGGGCTGAGATGTGGGGCCGGAAGGTGGCCATTGTCACCAGAATGTGACTCGTTTTCTGTCAGCTCTCCACTGCTAATGCACCAGGCTCCGATATTTATGGGCCCCTTCCCCAGGGGTAAAAGTTTTGGAGTCTGATCTGGTCACAGGAGCCGTGGGGCTGGGTCCTCCTTTCCTCACCCTCTCCATATCGGGGAAAGTGGGGTACAGAGAGGGAATTGAAGGGGGGCAGAATTGTTGATGCAAATGTTTCAACCCCCAGCCCACCCATTCCCATCTGGGCATAGATCCCCCTGCTCTACATCCAGGGGGCAGGGACAGACTTGTGGGGAGAACCCGCCAGCCAACCATCTGACCTGTCCCTCAGAGCAAGAAGGTATGAAAGCGGTGCGGGGGTGGGGTGGATGCGGGGAGGAGGGGGGAGTATTTCCACCCACTTGTTTTTTACTCTGCAGTCTGTCCCAGAGCTGGAGCAGAGCGAGGGCCCCCAACACAGATGCAGCCCTTGACTGATGGATCCCAGCGCGGCGATGGTGGGGACTCATTGAAATGGGCAGTGGGTGCCCAATCTCCATAGCTCGCCCAGCCCTCGCTCTCCCTGCTGCGGCTGGCAGTGAGGGGCCGGGTCTCACCATGGGGATGGGGGCATCTTCTGCCCATGGCCCGGGCTGGGACTCACCCAAGAGACCCTGCAACTGACCATCAGCTGATGCTGCTCTGCAGCCACCCCTGGGTGTAGCGAGTTGTTGTCACTAGGGCAGGTGGCAGAGGAGACCCCTATGCACGGGGAGGCCTGAGCCACGCAGGAGATGCCACAGGAGTCACCCAGAGATCCCCCATCCTTTGAATTTGCAAACATCAGAGGGTGAGGGGAGGGGGATCCCTACCCCCAATACCTGAGCCTTCCTCTTGGAGTGAGTATCTCAGCCAGGACAGGAGAGGTCCTCACCTTTGTGGAATGTGGGTTTGGGGACCGTGTGGACAGAGTCTGGAAGAGAAGAAAAGAGAGAGGGGAGAGCTTCGGCGAGGGGACGTGGTGTGGGGTACAGTGGGGGCCGGGGATCTCTGACAGATGGCCAGAGGGCTGCGGGAAGAGGGAGGCCACTTACCCAGCACAGGCAGAAGGAGAGTTAGCGCCATCCAGAGCTGGGCACTCAGGGCCGGGAGCTGGGTTCTTGACTCATCCACGCTCGGTCCGCTCTGGAGGCAGGGAGGGGGCTGGGTCCTTCCCCTCTGATGGAGGAAGAGTACTTCACAGCCTCCAGTGCCGTCACCGCCAGACTCGGCGGCTGGACAGGCAGCATCACTTCAGGTAAAGCGGGGTTCAGGGCAGCTGACCACTTACTGCCACCATCTTTGAGGCCTCCTCTGGCTTTTGTAATTCAACTTAGTGCTGGGGGGCTGGACCTTCCAGGGATGGTCCAGGAGCTCATCTTGTGTAAAGGGGCTGCCCCTGGATTACACTAGTTTACACCCACTGGGGATCTTCCCCATTGACTCAATGCTGCTATGGGCCATTCACCCCCAGCTAGGGCTCGGAGCCGTTCACTCAACGTAGCTACAGCCCTTTCACCCCAGCTGGGGGACTGGAATTGTCTGAATGGAACAACGACCCATTGACCAATGAGTCCTTTGAAGCAAGGGGCCAGATCCAATGACTCCAATGAGTGAATGGAGCAGATACCCAGCCAAGATCAATGGGCCATAACTCCATGGAGTCAATGGGCCAGATTACCAGCTCTGGGGTCAATGGGCTGTAGCTCCCTTGAGTCAATGGGTCAGATCGCAGCTGGGGTCAATGGGCCAGAGCTCAGAGATCTTCAATGCCTATAAACTAGTGTAATTCAAGGGAGGCTCCTTTACATCTGCTGAGTCCATGGCCCACACCTGGAAGATGCTCCAGCCCCCGTCACCAGCACTGCGTTGAATTACAAAAGCCAGAGCAGACCCCACAGATGGTGGCGGGAAGTGGCCAGCTACACTCAGCCCCCGCTTCTCTGAGAACGCACTGCCTCTCCAGCCACCGAGCTGGCAGGTGTCAGCACCGGAGGCTGTGACTTCCTCTTCCTCTGTCAGAGGGGAAGGATCTGGCCCCCTCCCTGCACCCAGACCAGACGGATGATGGCTGAGCTGAGAACCCAGCTCGTGTCCCGGAGCGCCCAGCTCAGGATAGCGCTAACTCTCCTTCTGCCTGCACTGGGTGAGTGGCCTCCCTTGGCTCTTGTCCCTCTGTCCATCATTCAGAGAAACGCCCATCCCTACCCCGCCCCACATCCCCCCACACCTTATTCCTTCCCCACATTTCTCACCCCCTCTCCTCTCTTCTCTTCCAGCCTCTCTTCAGACTCTCCATAGCCCAACGTCCCCCACAGGTAACAACGTCTCCTGTCCTGGCTAAGGGCTTGCACAGTGGTGGTGGGGATCCCCCTCCTCTCACCCCATAATCTTTGCAATTACAAGGAAAGGAGACTCCTCAGGAGCCCCCTTTATCATGCCCTGGGTGGCTCAGGCAGCTCCGTGAAGAGGGTTCTCCTCTCACACCTGCCCCAGCGGCAGCATCTCCAGTCCAGAGCTGTGTTCATGTGAGCAGAAGGGAGATCCCAGCTGATGGCCATTTCCGGTGTCCATTTCATGGGTCCCGGCCTGTGCTGTACGGCAGAAGATGCCCCCACCCACATGGACACCAGTCCCCTCAGGGGCAGCCTCAGCAGAGAGAGGGCAGGACGGGCCATGGAGACTGGACACCCACCTCCCCTTTTCACTGAGTCACACCCGTGCCTGGGCTCATCACTTAGGGGCTGTGTGTGGAGGGGGGCGGCTCTCTCTCTACCACAGGTCTTCGCTCTAGGCAGGTCTTAGGCCAACGGTTGCGGATTCATCACCACCCACCTGGACCTGAATAGCCAGTTCTGTAGAGACCCCTGAGGAAACCCGAGGGTTGAAAAAAACCCTCCCTTTCCCCACATCTGCCCGAGCTTCCTTTTTTCTCTTTGATGCCTCTGGCTGCTGCTAAGTGGGTCGGGTGGTTCACTGCTGGTTTCTCCTTCCTCATCTACCTCTGTCCCCTGGGCGGAGAATGAGGGGTGAATACCCAGAGGAGAATGCCGGGCTGCAGTTTAATGATTTGCATCAATAACCCTTCAACTCCCTCTGTGCCCTCCACTTCCCTCAATCAGAGGATGTGAGGCTCAGATGGCCCTGTCCCATGGCTGACAAGGTTCGGCGTATTACCAACTGAGTCTCCAACACCCCCCTGGGCAGGAGAGGAGAGTACAGTGGGAATCAGAGGCTGCTCATTCCTTCTTGCGATCCAATCCCAGGTGTCCCAGACCCTCTCCCGTCCTGTGGGGGAACCAGGCCCTGCAGCCGATGTGGTGACTGTCGCACACACAGAGCAGGGGTGATCCTCTCCAGCCAGGGTTAGTGGACACACACGTGTGCGCTCACACCTCTCTGCTAAATGATAGACAAGTTCACCCTGGTTTTTACAGCCCCCCTCTCAGCTCCCCAACTCACTGTGTCTCCAGCACATCCTGTCTACATTATCGAAGATGTTGTGACCCTGACATGTTCAGCTGTGGGGGCGTCTAATGTGTCCAGGATCCGGTTCTACCAGGGCAGGCAGGAAATCGGCTCCAAGGAAGGCTTCTCACCTTCAGATAGCTACATTCACAAGATTCAGCTTTCTTCTGTGTCTGGGTCACACGCCGGAATGTACAGCTGTCAGTACTGGGAGGATGTGTCTGGGCAAGAGATGTCCTCAAACAGGAGCCAAAACATCTCCATAGCAGTGACAGGTGAGACCCCTTTCCCCTGCTGTTCACTCAACGCATGGCTAGGTTTCTCTCCCCCACGTATGGGATGAAACACAGCCTGGTCACTGACCCACGGACAGGGAAACGCACTGGGTCAGTTACAATCTGTCTCTCCTCAGTGGCGCTCCCTGAGTATTTATAGCAGCTTGGTGTTTTGGGGTGCGGTGGGTGGGGGTGTTGTCAGTGATATCAGAAGGGAGGGGACCTCAAAGGCAACTAACACAAGTGGGCCAAGGCCAGTCTTTTAGAAAAGGCACCCTGTCTTGATTTAAAAACTCACCAGTAATGGAGCATGCTCTCCCGCTCTGGGTGCCAGCAGATGGGACATAGCGCATCTGGCCTGATCGTCGGGGCAGGGCAGGAACAGGGAACTAGAGCAGGAGAAGGGCAGAAACCAGGACCAGGCTGGGTGTGGACCAGGATCAGGGTTGGAGGCTTCTGAGACCCTGCTCCCACTGGCCCTGGGCTGTAGAAGCCGGAGACATTTGTAAGGGGGCACCAAAGCTGCGTAGAGGGGCTGGGGCTCCAAGGCATGGAGGGCAGGAGGGTAGAAGTGATGGGTGAGGCTGGCTGAGGATGCAGGAACTTACTTCACACTGAGAGATGTTATTTGTTGACTGGGGCATCATCCGTAAAGATGAGCCAACCCATCTACATAACAGTTACCAGTGAGACCCCTTTCCCCAGCTGTTTGCTTGCCCCGTGGCTGGGTATCTCTGCTCCATGTAGAGGGTGAGACACAGCCTGGTCACTCAGCTCCGGACAGGCCCATCCACCAGGTCAGATTCAACCCCCGTCTCTGCTCAGTATCACTGCTTGGGTCTCTGGAGAAGCTGGGTACATTGGGGTGCTGTAGAAGGGGGTCAGTGATATTGGAAAGGGGGTATTCCCAGACAACCAATAGAAGTTGCTCCAATTTTTGGCCAGATTTGATGCTCTGGGGGTGTTCAAGTGAAATCCAGATTTAGGGCCAGATTCTGAAATTAGACAATATCATGAAAACGTGGATCCCAGGCCAGAAGGAAAGAGTGAACGTCTAGCCTGACCCCTGTCGAACGCAAGCCATGGAGCAGCCCTGAATAAATCCCTGTGTGGACTAAGGTGGGTTTTTACAAAAGGCACCCAGTCTAGACTGAAAACTCACCAGTACTGGAGCACCCTCTGCCCTCCTCTGCTTCCTGGAAGCAGAGATGTAGGTCAGCTGGCCTGATCATTGGAGCAAGGCAGGAACTAGGCAGAAGTGTGGCAGGAACTGGGTCTAGGATGGGACCGGAGTAGGAGCAGGATTGGAGGCGGATGGCAGCAGCCAGGAAAAGAGCAGGTTCTAACGCAGCAGCAGGACGTCACAGCTGCACAAACGGCTGCCAGCCACATCATTTCCTGGCTTCAGGAGCAGGTACCAGCCTTGGGTATCCCCTGTGATACGACCCGTGCCCAGGGTAGCCAACTGATAATGCCAGGGTCAGGGCAGGCTGCAAAAGGAAAGCAGATTCTCCCCAGGCTGGTGGGTGACACTAAAGCCCGGCTTCCCAACCAGCCACGAACTGCTTCTGATCACCCCACGCTGGATATCAAGAAGCCAGTCCACAAATGCCCACAGCCCCCTTCTCCGGCCATGCGGCCTGTGGGCAGTCACAAGACCCAAAATGGAGTCCATAGTCACATGGGACAGTCCTGATGCTTCATCAGGTGTGCTGCCTGCAATGGAGTCTAGAGTCATGTAAGCAGGTTCTGGTGACTCAGTGGTGATGCTGGCTTCTCCCTCAGGGCCCCTTGCACCTGGGAATGCCTTAATGGGCCATTACGCAGGCCATTGTCCTGCAGCCTTCCTATCTGGGGTGTTGCCCAGGCAGAACAATTTGAAATACAGATATCTCAAATACATCTATAACTTCCATTGCAAATATCACACATGAACACAAGTATTATTATCTTACTTAGCCCATTATAACCTTCCTAACAGTACCTGACATGGCATATCCCACATGGATTATTATGATTCTGCCATGCTGATGTCACCCAATATACTAAATACCCCCCCTCTCAAGCCAGCCCGCATGACATCCCCACAGGCCATCCTACGGGTGCTGACCTGCCGGGCTCACTGAGGAGCTGCTTCATCTGTCTGCCTTGGTGGTGCGGAGAGAACATCCGAGACCCTGGTCCCCCTGGCCCTGGGCTCTTGAAGCTGGAGACCGTTGGCAGGGGGGAACCAAAGGGTTTGAGGCTACAAAGCATGAAGGGCAGGCGGGGAGAAGCGATGGGTGGGGCTGGCTGAAGGGGTAGGAATTTACTTTACACCAGGGGCTACTTTTTACTTCACTGGGGCATCATTCGTAAACAATGTTCTCTACGTCTTCCCCCGCCCACCATCCAGCCCATCCGTCTGCCCCCAAACCCATCCTGCATCCACAGCACCTGGTCTTAAGAAGGGGTGAATCTGAGCCTCTGATGTGCTCAGCTCCCAACACGTCCAACCGATCCGGGATCCCGTTCTTCAGGGATGGCCAGAAAATCTGCCCCAAATAATGCTTCTCACCTACAGACGGTTACACCGACTTCCTTCAGCTGCCAGGGGTGTCTGGATTGCACACTGGAGCGTACAGCTGTGAGCACTGGAAGAAAGTGTCTGGGCAAGAAATCCCCTTAGAGAGAAGCCAACCCATCCCGATAGCACAGCCCCATATTTGTATCTGAAGGAATCTGTCCCCATCCCGTATCCTGGCTCCCACTCATGCCTCTGGGGAGACCCTCAGGATCCTGAAATGAAACAAGAGGCTCTGGAGAGAGAACACACGTCAGCTCCACACACATTAAATTCTGTTCCCCATCTTCACTTTCTCCCCTCACCATGTCCCTCCTGACCCTCCCCTTTGCTGGTTCCCTCAGATCCCCCTCCCCAGCCGGAGCTGAGCGTGGATCCCCTGTCTGGAACAGTGAAAAAAGGGCTCTCCCTGAACATCACCTGCACAGCCCCTGGTGGCACCGGCGAGCAGAGGTTTCATTTCTACAAGGACGGAGCCCAGATTTTGCTCGGGCTTTCGGGGTTTCAGATCAGCAGCACAGATCCTGGCATCAGCTCTGTGAACACCTCTGTGCTAAGCATCCTGAAGGCCGGTCCCAGTAACACCGGGGAATACACCTGCAGGTACAGGAAGAATGTGAGCGGCAGGTGGGTCCTGTCCCTTGGCAGCCGGACTGTGAACATCACTGTGAGCAGCATCAGCACAGGTGAGATTTCCCTCATTTCTTAAATCAGCTCCATGGGTCACTTGCATTGGAGGAGAAAAGGGAGGTCGGACGAGGTGACACTTGTCACATAGAGACAGAAAACAAAGTGCAGATGAAAATCCCCTCCCCCCAGCCTCTTTCTATCTATGATACTTCAATGGCTTAAGATTACAACCACCTCACAATGTTGTTAATGGATTACGCCCCTCAGTGCCCATTTCAGAGATGCGGAAAGGCAGCAAAGAGAGGATAAGTCCCACAGGTGATCTGTTTTAGAGCTGGAAATTCAGCCCTGATACCCCATGTCCAAGGCCAGCCCCATAACCATTGGACCATCCTTCCCCTCTTTGGAAGGAGAAACAGGCTATTGCAGATGGAACGTGCCAGGGACAACATGGAGAAGGATTGTCACAGTAAATCTGTTGCAAAGGCGGATTCCTTTGTCAGTCAGAGTCTTTCCCCAGAGCTGTCTAGCTGTTCTCATGGCCTCTTTCCTCCCTTTTCTTGGTCTCTTGCATGAACAGGGCCATTCCATCTCCGTGATATTTTGTTGCTGGCAACAGGTGGCATCTTGCTTCTGGCTGGAATCCTGGCTGCTGTCATCTGCTGCTTCAGGAGGAAGAAAAGAGGTGTGTGAAAGGAAGTGAGGGGCTGTGTTCTCCAATCTGCACATTGTGTAACCAGAAACTAGTATCTAGATGTCAGGTTAAATAGCTGTACACCATTAACAACCACCAAGCACCCTACTATGATGTGGGTTTGGAAACCAAATCTAAAATATGCATGGTAAATGAGGTATTTACCCTTCATTGAGAAGGGAAGGTGAGAACCCTGATCCCTGGGCCAGATTTCTTTTCAGGTCGTTAGGGTTAGTTGTTACGGTTATTGCTAAGCAATAGCACTTAAGTTATATGTGAGCACAAAGCTCATCAATTCTGCTTACGATTAAGGTTAAATGAGGGGTAAAATAGTTAAAAACTTCCAGTATCTCCATGACTTCGTGTTCGGGAAATATATAGTTAAAACAATACAGAGCAAGTATTGAACCTGTTTGCACCCTGTGCTGTGGTAGAAGCCACAGAAACACACATTTACTGAAATCAATGAGCACAAAATCGGGTTTAACATCTTCTTTGTTAAGGTTGCACATTATAGCTAGGCTTTTCCTCACCATCTCTCACCACTTCAGCTACTGCGTTCTCCTCTGGTTCTGTTTCAGGTCAAAAACTTCAGGAAAACACCAAGGGATCTGAGGGCAGAGAATGCACCAGTAATCTGGATCCCAGTCACGATAATAAGGGATCAAAAGCTATGGATGCTGGAGCAGAGCAGAGGGAACAGGTAACATGAATTGATTTATAGGCTAAGCTTTAAAACCAACACAATCCAAGCACCTCAAAACTGCATGGCCAGAATCTTTTACCTAATCCTGAAGTGCAGCCATGTCTCTGATGGAGGGTAGCCAGACAACAGCAGCCAGGAGATGCTGCACATTTGATGCAGAAGGAAGGGCTGGAAATTGGCCATCTCTTTCCCTATCACCCCGAACCTCCAGTGCATCACAGAAATGTAGTGCTGGAAAGGACCTCAAGAAGTCATTTAGTCCATTTTCCAGTGCTGAGGTAGGATTACTTAAATCTAGAGCAACCCTACAGGTGATTGTCCAACTGTTCTTAACAACCTCCAAGGATGGATATTTCACAACCTCCCTAGGTCACCTGTTCCAATGCTCAACCATCCTCAGACATGAGGAAAAGCTTTCTAACTCGATCTTAAATCTGCCTTGCCAAAGCTTAAGCCTATTTTGTCTTGTCCTAACTTCAGTGAACATGGAGAACCATCCATTGCTGTTCTATTTACAACATCATCTTAGAAGATGGTTATCATTTCCCTCCTCAGCCTTTTTGTCTCTAGACCAGAGACATGTACCGTTTTTTCATCCTCTCTATTCTGTTTACATCTTTCTTAACGTGAGTCCCCAATAACTGAACACAGCTCGCCAGCTCAGTCCTCACACGAGCCCTGTAGAGCAGGACACTTAACTGCTATATCTTACTTACGACATCCCAGAATGATGCTAGCTTTCTTTTACACCATCACTGTGCTGTTGACTCAAAGGCACCCTGTGCCCCAGTAGAATGGCTTTCCTGCAGCACTGCTGCCATGACACTACACCCCTTTTTGTACAGGTGCCCCTAATTTTCCCTTATGACGTGGAGCACTTTGCACTTCACTGAATTCAATCCAACTGATTTCAGAGCCCTTTCCCAGTGTATCAAGATCACTTTGAACTGAGTTTACAGGCAAACCCTCCACTCCATCATCCAAGGAGTTCGTGTCCGCACACCCCTCCCCCTCACTATTTCTCTTTCCTCCCGCACCAGGGCTCAGAAGTCACCTATGCTGTCATAGCACTCTCAGCCTTGAAAGCCCACACAACCCAGTTGAAAACCAAGGCCCAGCCTGCTGAAGAGGAACATGTGCTGTATAGCGAGGTGGTGACAAAGCATGTTCAGAAGCCAGATAAATAAGGACGTGAAACCCTCTCCAAGTCTCTCTGGATATTCTTCCGGTCTTTCAGGAATCTCTATACTTAACTGTTTATACCCCAAGAGCATATGGAAATATGTTAGGAAGGTGGTTGATAAACAAGACGGGCCTAGACAAAGGAATGTGGATTTGCGTGCCTGCATGTACAAGCCAACTGGCAGATAAGATAAACATCATGGCTTCTATGATGCTGGCAGGTCTGATAGCCATTCTTGCCCAGGATGCAGGCATTAGCTAAGAATTAACAATCTCATAGCCAGGTCAACTGTGTGCTCAAAATAGATAGTAGATATTAGTCTGATAAGAATGTCTTCCGGGTTTAGAATCTGTGAAATGCTTGCATACGGCTGCCTGCATTAAGCTTGCACGGTATATTTATATTTATATATTGCACGGCATAAGGTGATAGCTAGGTGTTTGCTTTGAAACTGTGAACGCCCGCAGGCTGGAGAGAAGTATGAGTTTGCCACAGGAGGTGTAATTTCCTTCCCAACAAAGGAAGGCCCTACAGACACCAGAGAAGCCACGGGGGAACAGCAGAGCTCAAAAACAGTTTGTTCATTGCGACCCCCGAAGAGGAGACACATCCACCCTCTTGAACACCGGGGGAAGGGAATCAAAATCCGTGACAAGAAGAACCTTCACCTTTTTGGCTGTTTGATCTGTGAATGGCCAGAGATTCTGAACTGAAACCAGAGATCCCCATGGGCTGCCTCCTAGGTTTGCCATTTAAGACACTTTGAATTGACAGAGCACTAAACATCTGTCACTCTTCAGATTTTCAGGGTAACTCAATGGTGTGGATAGGTTTGCTTGCTTTACGCTGCATATAGCTCTCCACTTCCTTTTTCCTAGTTAATAAAGCTTTGCAATTTTATTCCAGGATTGGCTCAGGAGTTGTCTTTGGTGTAGGATCTCAAGTAACAGCTGATCTGGGTCAAGTCTTTAGGGATGGGAAGCAACCAAAATGTGGTGTGATTTTTGGTGTACATGACGTGTACGTGCCCCGGTCCCCAAAATTTTGTCTGAGAACAGCCATGTGGGTTGGGACAAAGGGGGGGAATTCCAGATTGTTTGGATGTTAAGAAAGGCAGGTTCTCTGCGTCCTCCCTGTGATACGACCCGTGCCCAGGGTTGCCAACTGATAATGCCAAGATCAGGGCAGGCTGCAAAAGGAGAGCAGATTCTCCCCACGCTGGTGGGTGACACTGAAGCCCGGCTTCCCAACCAGCCACGAACTGCTTCTGATTACCCCACACTGGATATCAAGAAGCCAGTCCACAAATGCCCACAGCCCCCCTTCTCCGGCCATGTGGCCTGTGGGCAGTCACAAGACCCAAAATGGAGTCCATAATCACATGGGACAGTCCTGATGCTTCATCAGGTAGGCTGCCTGCAATGGAGTCCAGAGTCACGTAAGCAGGTTCTGATGACTCAGTGGTGATGCTGGCTTCTCCCTCAGGACCCCTTGCACCTGGGAATGCCTTAATGGGCCATTATGCAGGTCATTGTTCTGCAGCCTTCCTATCTGGGGTGTTGCCCAGGCAGCACAATTTGAAACACAGATATCTCAAATACATCTATAACTTCCATTTCACATATTACACATGAACATAAGTATTATTACCTTACTTAGCACATTACAACCTTCCTAACAGTACCTGACATGGCCTATCCCACATGGATTATTATGATTCTCCCATACTGATGTCACCCAATATACTAAATGCCCCCCACTCAAGCCAGCCCGCATGACATACATGACCATTATCACTAAGCCCAGTTTGCCTGGGTGGCAAGATAGACTGGAGAGCCTAATGGGACCGTGTGCGACTCCATGGTAAGGCTGTTCTAATGATCCAGGAATCCACATTTGTTACTGGTTTGGTGAAATCTATGGAGGGTGTTTGCCCTGTTTTGTCCAGTCTGCACCATGAGCTTCCGAACAGCAGCACCCAAGTCGGGAGACTCAACCCTCCTACTCTAAGCCACTTGATCCCACTCCCCTCCCTAGGTGCCTTTCAATGTTCTGATGCCGTAGCTCTCTGTCTGGATGCTTCTGCCCATTAGGGAAGTCAATACTGAGTGTCTGTGATCTACAGCTCCAATATCCTTCTCCATACACCCTGGCCACAGTCTGGTCTCCACCATCCTTGGTTACTACTAGCCAAGGGACCCCAACAACCCCCACCTTCATTTCCCCCAAACCATCCACCCTCAAATGTCTAGCCCTCTCCTGCAGTTTCCAGGAGATAACATGGTTCACTCGCTCCTTTTAAAGAGACAATGCCCAGCTGCTAGCCATGTTAACTGGAGTTACCAATGACTTGAATTCAAAGCCAGTACTAGGTTGGATTAGATTTAAAAAAAAACAAGTTTAGTAACAACTGGCCATGGGTTAAGTGATGCCAGGTTAAATCAAACCATGCTAGAGATGGGTACAAGAAAATCACAGTGAAAACACACAGCGAAGGAGCTAAAACTCAATCAAAAAAGTACGGTCTTCGTTCAAGATGCTTTTGTTCACCGATGATGCTTGGTCCAGCTTGGGAGACTGGCTCTTGGTCAGGATCTACCACTGAGGTGCTGGTTTCCCTTGTTGTCTTAGGATAACCCTCTCTCTGTCATCCTGTAGAGCCTGTCCCTTGAAGTTCATTGGCTGTAGTTGATGAAGCATGAAGGTCTGCTGGGGATGCCATCTCCAACCCCTGCTGATAGTCGAGTCATCGCATCCTCTTTTTGGTGGCTCGATGGCTTTGTTTACTTCTTATGTACATTGCAATTCCCTTGTCAGTGGTCACCATTCTTCATTTGTATTCCAGACTTGGGCAGATCTGCTTCTCCTTTGTTCAATTATAGACATTAAAGAGGCTAGTGGAGCATGGCCATAACTCCACCTGCGACGTTCTCACATACTTTCCACAGTGCTGTTATTGAGCTTCGCAAAGCACAGTTTGTACACACATCATTGCAGTAGCATGTGGGGTGGGAATGCAGAGGTGCCTGAATTCACAGTGGGCAAGCAAACGCCGTGCATGAGCACTGTGCAGCTGCTGCCATACCCGACCTCAGACATGGTTGCATTTTGGTAGGTTATTGAAGCATTCATGGTGCTAAAACCCTTTCAGATGCTGTGGATGTTTGTCAGATCTCACTCTTGGCCTTTCAACCAGATCCTCCCCCACCAGGCTGGAATTCCAGGTCAGAGACTACACCCAAAATGGTTCACCTCGTGGAGAGAATCTTAGGCAGGAAACACACCAGAAACCTGGGTCTAGAAGCAGCAGTGGGTGATGGGGAAGATAAGGCCATTGATGAGGAAGAAGGACCCACCAACTGCCAGCTCCCGCACTCAGAGGTACCTGTGAGCTGCAGAGAGAGGAGAATCACATGTGGAACCAGCAGGTGAACATCACCGCTAAGTGTGAATCTTATGATATCCATGTGTCTGGGTCTTTAGGGCTTGTGACGAACTCCCCTGCATCTCAGGAGCTACAAAACTGACATATGAAACCCACCCACAGTCCTTCTCTCTTAGACCAGTAGACACCGACCTCTGAATCTTTCTATCCATGTGTCTGTTCCCCTCCTGTCTGCCTGTCCTCCAACACCCCTGTGACCTGCACTTGAGCTTGGACATCAGGGAGAGATGTTGTCTCTGGCACGTTCCTTCTGCAATAGCCTGTTTCTCCTTCCAAAGAGGGGAAGTATGGTCCAGTGGTTATGGGGCTGGCCTTGGACATGGGGTATTGGGGTTTAATTTCCAGCTCTAAAACAGGTAACCAGTGGATCTAATCCTCTTCTTGCTGCCTTTCCCCATATCTGAAATGGGCACCAAGGGGCGTAATCCATTAACAGCATTGTGAGGTGCGTGAATACTTGGGCCATTGAAGTATCATAGATAGAAAGGAGCTGGGTGGAGAAGAGGGATTTTCATCTGCACTTTGTTTTCTGTCTCTATGTGACAAGTGTCACCTCGTCCGACCTCCCTTTTCTCCTCCAATGCAAGTGACCCACGGAGCTGATTTAAGAAATGAGGGAAATCTCACCTGTATTGATGCCGCTCACGGTGATGTTCACAGCCCGGCTGCCAATGGACAGGACCCACCTCCCGCTCACATTCTGCCTGTAGCTGCAGCTGTATTTCCCAGTGTTGCTGGGACCGGCCTTCAGGATGCTTAGCACAGAGGTTTCATAGAGCTGATGCTGCGATCTGTACTGGTGATCTGAAACCCCAAATGCTCGGGGACAATCTCAGCTCCGTCCTTGTAGAAATGAAACCTCTGGTCACCAGTATCCCCAGGAGCCACACAGGTGATATACAGAGGGAGCCCTTCTTTCACCTCACCAGATGGACATCCACACTCAGTCTAGGCTGGGAAGGACGATCTGAGGGGGACAGGGAAAAGGAGGGGTCAGCAAGGGAACCACAGCTCTACAGGGGGAATAGAGTTATCTCTACTGTATAACAGGCACTGGGACAGCAGAGGGGTGTCTTATCAGTCCTAGCCAGTGCGGCAGTTCTGCTCTGGGGTGACCTGTACCGTTCACTAAATTCCATCTGCAGCAGCTTCCACTCCTCAGGTGGACATCCCGGGCCTGGTTTACCCTGATACAGATCAGGTCGCACACGCCCATCTACAGAAAGGAGCCCCAGTATTAAAAGGGCAGGAGGGTAACGTACCAATAACTCTTCCCTATTCACCTCCTCCACACCATTCTCGACTTCATAGACCTTTAATGCTCAAGAAAAGACTCGGAAGAAATATTCATAGATTCGAAGGCCAGAAGAGATCATTGTGATCATCTAGTCTGACCTGTGCAACACAGACCGGAGCATTTCCTTACGTTGATTCCTGTTTGAACTAGAGTAGATCAAAAGTAGCAGTACAAAAACATGAAATCAAGACACAAACAGCCAGGAATGGACAGTCCACTACGACACTTAGTAACAGAACTTCTTGGGTATGAATGTGTGTGAACATAATGGCTCTTTAATATTCTTACATTTACAGTTAACGCGGCTTATCGCCTTGTCTCCCTGAATTAGATCCTGCTCGTCTTTTCATTACAAGTATAACATCTACACGGGTAACAAATATTTGATGATGGGCTGTAGCCGACAAAGGTCTAGCAAAATGCAGCAGCTGGAAGTGAAGCTAGACAAATCCAGACTGGAAAGATGGGGGGAAATTTCCATAGTGAGAGTCATTAACCACTGGATCGTGGTGGATTCTCCATCCCCGACAACTTCTAAATCAAGGCGGGATGTTTTCCTAAAAGATCCTCCCTGGGAATTATTGCTGGGCAGTTCTCTGCCTGGTGTGATGCAGAAGCTCTGACTAGGTGACCAAAACACTCCCTTCTGCCCTGGGAATCTGAGTCTCTGTGTTCTCGGGCACCAAAGGGGAGCAGCACCCTCAAGAGAAGGGCCATGTGGGCTCAGTCCATGCTCCATCTAGCCCGTAGCCTGTCTCCGATAGTGGCCAATACCAGAGCTTGTGGGGCAGCGTGCAGAACAGGGCAATTCAGAGAGATCCACCCGACTATTAACAAAAACCATAGTGGGCGGGGATGGAGAGGTCACGGGGTTTCATCCGTGGGGCAGGGCACATCACAGTCGGGTCCCGTGTCCCCAGTATTCGTGGGATCCCCTTCAAATGCACCCAGACACCCCAGGTGAGTTGGAGTTGGCGCACTGCTCACCTGTGACCGATATTGAGACCGACTGGCTCTCCTGGGATCCATCGGGACGGGTGGATCCAGTACGCACAGGTGTACGATCCAGAGTCCCCCACACCCGTGACGATCAGGGCATGCGTGTTGCTGCTCCTAGATGAGACTCTCCAGCCGTCGTCCCTGGAGAGCTGGAATCTTGTCGCCGTGTGACCATCGGGGGGCACCGAACACGTGAAGGTGACAGTGTCTCCTTGGAGGTACACGGTACGCAAGGAGTTCAGGGAGAGAGATGGGGCTCCAGGGGATGCTGGAAAAAACAAATCACATCTGTCAATGGGGAAAAAGCAACTTGGCGAGAGAAGCCAGGAAAGCCTCAGTGATCTCCCCCAGAAACCCCGGCCCTCGCCACGCTATAGCCCCCGGCGGAGAGGCCTCAGCTGCCCATGGTGGCGGCATACGGCACCTGCAATCCAAGGGAAATATCAAAGGGAGACAAGAGCTGAGTATCCTTCACCACCTGGCAAGTGGATCGAGATGGGAGAACTGGGCCTCGACTGTGTCTTTCTTCCGGCCACGTCTGTCTCATAGCTGCAGGTGTAGGAGCCCGCGATGGCCGGATTGGATGTGTGGAGCTGGAGACAGGCCCCCTGTGGGGTGGAGGTGACTCCCAACTTTATGATGTCCCCGTTCTTGAACATCTGGAAGGTGATAGATGCATCCCTCCCAGGGAGCGAGCACAGGATGGTCACAAGGTCTTCCCAGAGGCCAGTGGCAGTCAAAGAGATGGACGGGGCAGCAGTACGGTCTGAGGTTAGAAATGAAAGGGTGGAAGGAGGAATGTACTGGAGTGAAGGTAGAAATGGCAGAGCCAGTGACAGGTAGGGGAGGTCCTCGTGGTTAGAGCATTGGGGGGTACACTGGGAGCCAGGACTCCTGGGTTTTATCCCCAGCTCTGGGAGGGAAGTGGGGACTAGTGGTTAGAGCACTGTGAGCTGGGAGCCAGGATTCCTGGGTTCTCTTTCCATGCCTGGAATAGTGTGATTTACGTGGGTGTTATTTTGTCTGTTTGGGGAGCAACATGAAGAGCTGGAGAACGGGGTCATCCACCAAGGGCAGGAGACTGTAGGGGTGGAACTGGGCAGGGAGGTGATCCTCCCCATACTGCAGGGCTGGTTTCTCACACTTGACGGCTGGGGCAGGGAATCCCCTAGTAGGCAGCAAATGAAAGGGGACTTACCCATCACTTCTACCCAGATGGGCTGGCTGGGGGCAGAATACATGAGCTGGCCATCCCTCACTGCCCTGTATACACAGATGTACACTCCGGCCTTCCCCATCTCAGTCGTCATAACCAGCCTGGGCACCCCGACTGGTTTGGAGGACATTGTGAAGACCAGCTCCCCGCCCTGATTGTAGAACTGGTAGATGCTCACCGCCTTCCCCAGGGGCGCCAAGCATTGGAGTGTGAGACTCTCCCCCGGGAAATACACGGGGTGCTGTGGTTTAGCAACAACCGTGGGGGCCGGCAGGGTGTCTGAGGATGGGAAGGGAGATGAAGGAGAAGTGAGGCTCCCCCAGCCAGGTGCTGTCCCCCAATCTCTGCCCCTGATCTTCCGCACAAGATGACTGACACCATCTGTTTGCGTCCCACACACCCCAGAGCTCTGTGTGAACCCCCTGGTCCAACACACCACCCTGTGATCCATGGGGCTGAGGGCAGCAGCCAGTGTCCCATCTAGGGGGTGCTCGTTCACACCTGGCCACGATGGGCTGCGCCAGGACTGGTGCAGCTGGTTTGGCTTCGTGCGGCTGCACAGACCAGACAGATGAGGGACGTGGGAGTGGGGGGCAGGGATATGAGAGGAGATGGCATCCAGGGAGAGAGACTTCTCTCTGGGGAGCCCCCCAGATTCATGTCCCCCACACCTGGCCTGCAGCCAGCGCTATACAACACATGGGTTGGAGTCAGGACTAAGAGCCCCTCTGTTTTCAGGGTGCTCCATTTCCAGCCTTTTAAAGAGGCCTGTAGGAAGGTGCTGTAACCTCCCCTGAGTCTGGACCCGAGGGAGGGCCCCAGCGGCCGGGCCGGAGAGGACAGCCTGGTAACAAGGCCTAATTTCGTGGGGGGGGGCAGGCGGCTCTGCCCTACCAGAGTACCCAGGCCATCTAAGGCCCCAAGGGACCCCACACAACTGAGCCCCCTGCAATCACCAGTCACTTCTGGAAGCCTTTCCTGGGGCCCCCTGTGGGTCCCAAACCTGGGAGTCGAATGGAGCCTAAGCAGAGTGAGAGGCACTCAGAGGAGGGGATTGGGGGGATCCCCCACTCAGTGCCTGGGACCCCGACAGTAAGAAGCCAGGCACACAGGCCACATGGGAACCACTGCCCTTAGTCTGGTTCCATTCCCCACCCCACGGAGCCATCCAGTCCCTTTGCACTGGGGCTGGAGTGAAGCCAGCACCCCCTAGCGGTGAAAGACCCCAGGCACCATTCTGTGCCTTTCCCTGAGTCAACCAGCCTCTGCCCCCACCCTGGGGCCACACGACTGAAGTTTGTTCAATGAGGTGACCCCCTTTCATGGAGGGGACCCACTCGGATGCAGAGCTGGGGCATGCGGGCGAATCAGGTCCCTCCTTACCTGCAGGTGACGCCAGGCGGGGAAGGATCTGGAGGGAAGCTGAAGGAGAGAAGATGAGACAGGCAGTGAGGGCTCTGGGGAGGGCCGGGCAGGAAGGGGGTTGGGGAGCAAGGAATGTCATTTAGGGGGACGTGGGAGCAGCTGGACGAGGTTCATCCACTATTTCCCTAGTGGAGAGACAGACAGACAGGAGATGGAAGGAAATGACCGTAGTGGAAAGGCCAGAAGCTCAAGATGCTCAAGGAAAGCCCTGGGAAAGAGCTGCCTGGTGACTATGAGTCTATTTTCAGAGCCCTGAACCTCAGAGTTATTGTTCTCTGTACAGAAACACCCCGGTAGCAGGTCATGCGTGGCAGGGAAAGGCAGGAAGCCCCGTCAGGCTAGAGATGGAGCCTGGGGGACAAGAGGCCCCATGGAGCTGAAAGTGGAACTAGAAGGTGAGACACACATAGGGATGGAGGAAAGGAGGCAGGGGCTGAAGTGCAGAGTCACTCACCCAGGAGACAGAGGAGGACACCGAGGCCCATGCTGGGTTACAGAGGTTGCTTTTCCTGTGTGAACCTGCTTCTTCAATGAACTACCTAATAAGCAACTGAGAAACGGGGCAGCCACAGGTGCAGGGACGGGTTTTGATGACGCAGCCCCAGGTCCTGCTGGTCGCTCGGGAACACAGGTATCCGGGATGGAGACACCTGAGAGATGAATGTGGGGGAGAGGATGAAAGAGCAAGAGAGGAAAAGGGGGGATGTAACAATAGCAAACGGGAGAGTGAAGAGAGGCTGCTTTGGAAATCGAGGAAGTGAGAGTGAGAGAGAAAGGGAGGGAACAGGGCGTGAAGATGAGGAGAGACGCAGCAGGAGGGAGTGGAAGAGAAAGACGCAGCCGGAGGATGGCAGGAGGTCACGGACCAAGCACAAGGAGGATGGTCAAAGACAGAAAGAGGCTGAATGAAACAAATGCAGAAGAAGCCTGGAGGGGCCGAGTGTGAGAGATGCAGGGGCAGAGAGAGAGTGGATGAAACTCGAAGGTGCAGTGGGAACGTGGGAATGAAAGACAGACAGACGGAGGAGTGGGGAGGATGAAGAGGAGGGAGGCAGGGAAAGGGGGAGAGCGAAGGAAGGCGTGAATGAGGCAGACACAAAAGGGTGGGTGCAGGAGATGGACTTTTAGCTCTGTGCTTGGAGGGTCCAGGCATACTCACGAAGATCCATCCCCAGTCCCCGTCTCCTATGAGCTGCCTGCTCCCCTCTGATAACGTCCACAGGAAGTGCTGCTGAAGGGATGCTGCTGCCTCCCTGCCCCACCGCTGAGAAACCAAGCGCTGTTGGCTGATCACGGCTGGGCCAGGGGACTCCCAGCATGCCTTGCAGCTCCCAGCTGCTCTGCAGGGCCAGGGCTGACAATGAAAAAGGGGATCAGCAAAGAAATCCTAGAGATGCGGGGTTACCTAGCAACGGCTCCTCAGTGCATCCGTTACCCTGGCCGGGCACAGGGAGACCAGCCCTGCACGGGGGACGCTGATCCATCTCTAAGCCCGTTCTCCAGCTGTGCATGGCGATGGGGCCAGCACTGGAGATGGGGTGAGCACTGCTAGGGAGGGCAGAGTGCCCGCTACTGAGTCCCCGCTCCGATCCCTGCAGCACAGCTCCCCCCACCCCGCCCCAGTTAAGAGGGTTTCGTTGGAGCTGGGAAATTTCCCCTCCTGAGCTGCCCCCAAGACGCTTCGATAGAGAGAAAGGACAGCGGTGGACAGGCCCTCGCTTCCTGGGGTTAGCTCTGATGCTGCTGCCGAGATCCTGCTATAAACTACTCGTCTAAACACCCCTCTCAGGGTTCACTGCCCTGGCACCACTAGAAACTCTGACATGCCCAAATTCGCCAGCTCCCATTAGAGCCTCTTAATATTCTCCCAAATTTTCAATGCCCCTTCATGTCCCAGCAGGGGTGTTGTACCTGCATCTGGCCACTTTCTTGACATGAGGCACGTGGGCTGAAAACCACTGTCTGTCTGGTTACCTTGTCACAGCCTCTTCCAAAGTGGCTGAAGGACCCTCAGAGTCATGGGTGCATCTGTTTGTATCGATGCAGCTACCCCGCCTGGGTGTTAGCCTGAGTGCTACATTTCTGGGGGAAGATCCAGGACGGGTCAGGGGGGTTGTTGGGGTGACCCTGCAGTATAACCACGGCTGGTGAGACCAAGTGTGTGGCCCGCTATGTCACAGTGGAGGCTACTGTTTAGAGTGGGGGGGCTGGGAGCCAGGACTCCTGGTTTCTTCTCCCAGTGATAACACCCCCTATAATTCCAGGCAGGGGCAATATAAACTCATGACGCCTTGCACTGGTAGGACGCTTCCCGGAAATAAATGACCTATTTCAAGCTTGGTGAACTGCAAAAAGTAAGGAGCCTAGGATGATACAAAAAGTAACCTCCATTTTTGTACTCAGTGGCTGTACTCAAGCGTTGGTAACCAAGTAAACACATCCATTAACATGTTAACCCCACCCTGTGCCCCGTAAGTGATTTGATACACAATCTCAGCCCAGGGCAATTACGCTGGGGATATTTTGCAGCCATGCCTGCAAAGCAACAATGAGATTGTGTTGTTGTTGTTGTTTTGTATTGTGGTGTTGTTTTGTACTATTGCATTCAAGGGGCCCCAAGGAATGATTATATATTTTTTTTCAGACCTCGGCTCTTCCATTTCTGTCTTTCCCTGCAACTGCGGAGAAGAATGATCCCCTACACACACACACACACACACACACACACACACACACGGGCTGAGTAGTGCGCTGTTTATCCATCTCCGTCAGTTTCCTCTCTCCACAGCCCCCACGGTTGGCTGGACCCGGGAGTTGGCTGGGGGCGGTTTATTCTTCGCCCTCAGCAGTCTTATCTTCTTCATTGCCTACTTCCTGATGAAACGTGAACGTAGCTGGCTCCTTCCGGGACAGGCATCCCTGACTGCTCGGAGATTCGTCCCCACGCCCAAAAGGCCCCTCAGCCGACTCTGTTCCCGTGGGACGCTCTTCAGCTGTTGGCTGACATGCAGCCACCTCTGGTGTGGGGCGTGTCGGGTGTGCAACAGCTGCCCAATCATTTCGGAGAGCGCCCCCTACTGAGCCCCCCCGGCCTGCTTCATGCAGCACAGCGTCCCCTAGTGACATGCTCAGCACGGCACCCCTGAGCGCCTACTGGTTGCTGTAAGAAACTAACAAGAGGGAGTCCACTAATGGCACGCTAAACGGCGCTATACCATTATCATAACGGTAAAGGAAAAATTTATCTCTACCTCTGTCTGACCTGTACAATACAACAAGGAATCTACATCTGATTTGTTTGCAAAGCTCCTGGGGAGGGCTTATGACGTTTCCTCACCCCTGCCATTAACGCTACAGTGATTTACAGCCCAGCCCAGCCCCAGCCAAGCTGACCGGTTCCCATCTGAGCACCTAGGTGTGTTTCTGCCGATACCATGCAATCACGCTGAGCACCTTTGTTGTACTCATGCAATATACAGTGCCCTTGCAAATACAGTGATCCCCCTTCAGCCATTCAGACCTTGCTTACGTCAATGCAATAGAAAGGTGACTGATAACAGCGAACAAAGAGAGAACATCCTGGCTATTAAAGGGCTCTTTAGGCCACTGGAGAAAGACCCAATGGCTGGAAGTACACATCAGAACAAAAGCCCTGCTTTGGGTGATCCGGTCACCAGAGAGCCAGGTGGGAGCTCCCTCAGTCACCCGCAAATTTTCCAGCTCCCTGTTGGGGATGACGGCCCTCCCATATCTCGCCGAGACGCAGAGGTGATTAAAAACCCATTGATCCTGGTAAGGGGCCTTGGCGCCGCAGAGATGGAGGGGTGGGAGACAATTTCCTGCTCTCTCTCTGGGCGATCGGCCTGCGTTACGGTGACTGATGTATCGTCGTGGGTCAGGGATGTTGCATGACCCCAGGGTGGTAGGTGTAACCACAGATCTCTCAGGGATAAAGAACAGTGTGTGGGGCAGGGATGACACAAATTCTCTCAGGTTGCAGCATATCCAGATGCTCCCGAATATTGGTTCAAACTGGATTCTCCCAAGATGAACACACGAAGAAAGGACTGTGGGTAAATAGCCTGGTTTGCGACAAGCTCAGGGCTGGGTTTGTTCTGCCCCAGGTACCAGCAGGGAGCTCCAGTCCACGGCTGGAAAGATGGAAGGGTGGTAAGGGCGGGTTGACCTCCGGTGATCTTATTAGCACCCGTGGAGTGTCTTTTATTGCTTTAATAGGTTTCCCCGTTCGGTTCCCCCTCAGGACCGAATGGGCTTGTGCGCTCCCTTGAAACCGCAAGAAATGCCGTTCTATAGAGGCTCCGAGGGGAACAGGTGTGAACCAAGCGACTTGCCGGAGATCTCCCAGCGAAGGCAGGAAACCGTGCGGCTGGGAAACCCCCCGAACAGGTGGGAGGAACCGTGCGTCTCGCCCCAAGAGAGGTGACGGCTGGGGAGCATGAGAGCCCTGGGTGGGCCATGGAGGGAGAAAGACAAGTGCAGAACCGGGTGGGGGGCAGCAGGAGAAGGCAGGTCGATGGTCCACAGAGCAGGGGCCGGCGGCCTTTGTGGCCACGGAGGTGACTGGTTTGGCTGATGAAGTGAAGAGTCCCAGATCTGTGGGTCCTGCAGAATTTCCTCCGTTCTCAGTGGCAGCCCGTGACTTCCTCCAGTTTATGCAATGCGGGGGGGGGGGGGGAGAAGCAGTGCCCCGGGGATGAGCAACGCATCTAGATATGGGATTGTGCAGCTCGTGGGACGGGCAAAGCAGGGTCAGCCCGCTTCTGGACAGAGACTGGTCTGGCGGCTGCAGGGAGAACCCAGCTCCCAGGCCCCGAGGGACCATCTCAGCATGGAGCGACCTCTCCTTCTGCCGCTGCTGGATAAGTCAGCCCCCTGCTTGCTTGCTTGCTTGCTTGCTTTCTCCTGATACCCATCCCCCATTTCCCCCAGCTCACTCTCCCCCGTGTACTTAAAGGTCTCATCAGCTCTCCTTTCTCTTCCAGCCTCGCTCCAGCTCCTTCCCCAGCTGGTGTCCCCTGCAGGTAAAACCGACTCCTGTCCTGGCTGAGATGCTGCTGCTGGGGATGGGACTGGCCGAAGAGCTGGGGGTGGCAGGGAGATGGGGTATTCCCCCTACCTCCCCCCCACATTTGAGCTGCGGGATGTGGAAGTGCAGGTGGGGGGGGTATGTGCGTCCAGAGTCGTCCGACTCCCTCGCTGCTCCTTCATCCCAGCCAGCTCCTGTTCATTCCCCCGAGGGGGTGTGACGAGTTGGGTGGGGCTCAGCCCAGGTCTCAGCAGAGAGGCCCAGGTCCTGGGCCATGGAGGACAAGTGCCCCTCTGTCCCCTATAATGGAGAGGGAATACACAGGCTGGTGGAGGGGGGGGCAGGAAGAAACTCACGCCTGAGGTTAATGTGCTAAATTTGAGGTAATCTGACCCTCTCCTGAATCTCTCACCTTGATCCTTAGCGGGTCAAGATAGGGGAAAAGCTGGGAGCTTGAGGTTTTATCCCCCTGGCAACGTTTGCATGAGCATTAATTCTAGTAGCTCCTGGCAGTCAGCTAAACATCCCCTCCCTCTCTGGAGCCTGGGAAGTCCTTTGCCTCAACTCCATCCTGTGGCAGTGAGTTCCACAGGCTAATTTGCCTCTTACCCTTCCAGTGTGTCTCTTCCATCAGCTTTGGTCTAAGCTCGCATGATGGCCACTGGGGGGAATGAGTGGGAGGGTCTCACAATTAGATATAATTGAGAATTATCCAGTGATTTTTTTTTCCATTGAGAAAAGCCACTTCATTGAAAGCAAAAGTGTTTTGTAGGGGAAAAAATGTTGGCAAACAAGTGTTGAGATTTTGGGTGAAAGTCGTTCCGGGATGGCTGAGCCGGAAACTTTTTTTCTTTATTTCTTTTTTTCCCCCCCAATCTTTTCTTTGGAAAGGCGAGTAAGGGCTGGTCTACCCTAGATAGTTTTCCTGGGGAAAGTCAGTGTTTGTTGACAAAGCAAGTGATACTGTGCACACCACAATCACACACACACACCCCCGCAGACAAAACTGCCCTGTTTTCCCGACAAAATAAATCCACCTCGACCAGAGGTGCAGCGCTTTTGTTGGCAGAACTAAGGTGACGCGGTGTCCGTGTAGACACCGTGTCCCCATATAGCGGTGCAGGGCTGTCATTCTTGTAGCTGGGGAGGTCACGGCAGCTGCTGCAAACTCACTGCGGCTGGTTCTCAGCTCCCGGTTGCCAAGCCAGAACCAGGTGGGAGGCAGGCGGCTGCTGCCTGGCTGGGACCAGGGAGGGTAGACGTCCCCACATGGCTGCCCCCTGGCTCCCAGCTGGGACCGGGAAGTCGGGGAAGCAGCTTAAAAGGAACCTGGGACCCTCTGGGTTCCTTGCAGGGCGCTGAGAAATGGGTGTCTTGGTTCCCCACACCGCCCCTTTGACTGGTATAACTGTTCCTGGTGAGGATGCACTCTACCGAGCCAAGGAGAGCAATCTTCAGTCCAACCCAAAACAATTTTTTTCTGGCTTTTCAAACAAAAAAAAAGAAAATCCATTTTTCAAACAGTTCTACTCATAATGCAATAACAAGCGGGAAACCGGAAAGCCGCACAATCAGAATTGGCCAAAAGAAACATTTTTTCCCCCACACAACGTGTCATTAGACTGTGGAACTCATTGCCACAAGACATGGCTGAGGTCACAAATGTAGCAAGGCGCAAAGAGGGGATTGGGCGTTCAACAAAGAGAGCCAGAGTTAGAATAATGCTAACAAAAAACACTGGAAGGGATATCAAACTTCATGCTTCAAGGTTTAAGCCTTGGTTTAAGCCTCTCCAAGCCAGCATGTCCATTGACACACACCCCCCATCCGCCCCCGGCTGGATCATTGCTCAGATTTTCGTGCCACACACCTGGGAGAGATTTCGACTTTCCCGCCCCCTTCAGGACAGGGGGAAAAAATTTCCAAGTGTCACAAAATCCTCAAACGATGGGAAATCTGCCTCACCCCCAACACCCCCCCACACACACACACCTGCCAACCCGTGGCTGTGATTTCCCCACATGACAGTGTGCTTCCCGACAAGTTCAACGGCTGAAGAATGACTCACGTAACTGCTCATGTTGTAGGGGAAGGGGGGTCTCTGGAGGGTAAGACAGGCACCTTAGCCGGGTGTCATACGGAGAACTCACCCAGCTGACGCCCCTATGATCCCCGGGAGGTGGGGCTAGCAAGGCCTGCAGAGGAAATGTCTGAAATGGTTTATAAATGGGCTTCTGCTCCCACCCGTCCCCGTTCTGCAATCGTGGAGGAAAAATAATTTTTGTGCATTGCACTCGGTTTCCTCATCTTTCCTTCCTTTCGTGGTGAGGACTAATCATGACAAATCTGGTACAATGCAATCCCTCCCTGAGAGACACAGGCCACAGGAGTGGGGCAGGGCCCTTCCTCCCCCTTCACCCTCCCCCCCATAACATGTGGTTAGACTACCGAACTACCTGACCCAGGATGTCACTGAGTTGACTGCCGCCAAGAGTTCAAAGGGACCTTTATGTGGCTTGCAAGAGCGTCCGGGTTTATCAGCATTAATGCCAACCACCTCAGTTGACCTCTGATGCAGGGTTGCCGGGTGGGGAAGGACGGCTCAGGATTACAGGATTGTTCATAGGTTATAAAATCAGAAGGGGCATCTCCTCCCTGTTAAAAATTCATG
>NW_027132994.1:0-55965 GCF_026122565.2 Emydura macquarii macquarii | reverse complement strand
GAGCCGGCTGCACAATTTGCAGCCGGTGCCCTTCCGAACCGCGCTGAGAGACCATCTTTACATGCTGGTGCTCCACACCCTTCACTTCCCTGACCTCGCGTCCCGCTGAGACACCAAATGGCGGGACCTGCTGCCACCTATGGAGCGCGGGGATGGCCAGTGGGCCAGCCTGTATTCCACCTTGACCCCACGGCCCACCGGGGACATCAGTTGGCAGCTCCTGCACGGAGCCGTGAGCACGGGCGTGTTCTTGGCGCGGTTCACCCCCCGCCCTGACACCTGCCCCTTTTGCGGCATGAGGGAGACCCTGGCGCACACGTACCTGGTGTGCGCCAGGCTGCAGCCCCTCTTCCGGCTCCTCCAGAACCTCCTGCTGAGGTTCTGGCTGCACTTTTCCCCACACTTGTTCCTTTATGCGCACCCCGTCCGTGGCCCCACAAAGTCACGGGACCTCCTCGTCAACCTCCTCCTGGCCCTGGCCAAAGTCGCCATCTTTAATACCAGGGAGGGGAGGTTGGCTGGGGAGGCATCCTGCGACTGTGGGGCCTGTTTCCGTTCCCTTCTCCATTCACGTCTCCGGGCAGAGTTCTTCTGGGCGGCGTCCACCGGCTCCATTGATACCTTCCGGGAGCGGTGGGCGCTGTCCGGGGTTCTCTGCTCGGTGTCCCCTTCTCGTTCCCTTCGTTTATACCTTTGACTCTCACGCCCTTTTCTGGTTTTACATTTGTTTTCCCCCAAAATTAGTTGCTCTCTAGGTCCGGTGGCTCCTCCCCTTGGGCTGGGGGAGGGACCTGGAGCGGTGGGCTGGCTCACGCCCGCCCACCCACCCACCCTTGCAAATAGGTCCTGGGCCGTGCTGCTGCCCACAGGCATCCTCCAAAGCTGCTGTAACTAACGGCACAAGCTAAGCCAGAAAAACTCACTCCTACTAGGGAATAAGAGCGCTGACGTGTGTCGTTATACCAGTGTGACCAGAGCGGTTTAAATTCCCACCTTACCTTCCGCTGGTGTAACCTTCCCCTGCAGACAAGCCCTGGGTTACAGTGGAGGCTGCTTTGGTATCCAGAGCACCCAGGATCAGGAGGACGCAGGGGGAGGTGGGTTAAAGCCTCCTTCGCCCTCACATGCCCCTGGGCTGCGGGTTCCCAGCACCGAATCTCACCCTGAGAGTTTAGATGCCGGAGCACAATTACGTGGCAATTCTTTAACTGGAGGGTTGCTCATTTCATTGCTTATATTGGCCCAGTGGTGCATCCACATGGGCTCCTCAAACCCCCCTCCCCCCCCCACACACTCTGGCTAGAACCCTATTGATTTTTGTGAAAAGCAGAAAACTGGAAAAAAACTCATTTCCACTAAAATCAGGCTTTTCTGATTTTCACCCAACTCAATAAGGCTCTGACCAGAGTGGGCAGGCGAGGGGTCTGGCTGGAATATGGGGGTGAGGAGCCCAGTGGCAAGGGCAGGTTGAAGAGAAGGCAAGAAATCCAGTTGGGGGAGGCTGAATGGAATAGGGAGAGGGGCCTGCTGACCCTAACTGTAACCTCACCCTCACCTTAAACACTAACCCGTATCCGGAGGGATCAAACAATGATTTTAGTGGCAATCAGGCTTTTACACATTTCCAGTTTTCACCAAAATCACCAGGGTTCTGCCCAGTGATGCCTAGAACATGCCCATTCCAGACAGACAGAAACACCATCGAGTTCAGTGTGGGGCCTCCCTTCACTCAGCCGATAGGGACAGGAGACAGCCATTTACTCAGCCTTTTAACTGCACGAGGTGCTGTGTCCCCAGTATAACGCTGGCTGCGGGAATAGCTGGGCAGAGCCCTGTGTGTGTTCTAGCCTCTACCAGCAGAAAAATGACTCTGTGAGTTTGTACTAATTGAAGTTAAATCTTCTCCCTTGTAACACCCCTCTCCTGTCATTGACTTGCAGCGGCACATCTGGCAGAGAAAGGTACGGTCGGTCCCTTGGTTCAGTGGGATGGGAGGGGAGTGGAAATCTCAAACTTTTACAACAAGATGCACAGATCCCAGGGGCAGCTATTGGGAGCTCTCACTATGAACTGAGAGTCAGTTTGATTTGTGTGGTGCACGGGGAAGCTCTGCCCCTTTTCCCACACATTCAACACACTGTATGAACAGACCCAGCCCCCACACTGAACCCAGGGGATTTATTGCTCCCACACAGCAGGGGGGAGCAGGTTTGGGTCACTCTGCGACCATGTCCCAGCGACGTGCCCATGCTGGGAGCTGCTGTAGCACTTCACACCTCCAGGGTCACCCTGGGAGGCAGAAAGTGGCAGGGACGCGGTGGCTGATGATGTCATCACGCTGCTTGTTACAATGTCACTCACCCATCTTCGCTCTGTGCTGATTGGCTGCCGGCTCCAACCCCCTCAAACCCAGTCCTGTCACCCCAACCTCCCCCATCCCTGTCTTGCTCCCCTCCCCCTCCACGTAGTTCATCCCCTCCCCCTGCCCAGCACAGTGTGATTGTTAAATGGTGGCACAAACATGCCACAGATGGACCCATCTGTCTCTCTCCATGTGTCCATCTATTTGTTTCTCTATTTCATAACAACAGCCCAGCTGCATTAAACAATAAACATGACAGAATGAAATCTCACCTCTTACCCTTTTCTCCATCCAGAGACGCTGCGATCAGAACTGGAGAATGAGAAAGGTCAGTGTCTGAGTCAGTTACTTTAACTGATGTAATGGTTATCTCACCTCTCATCCTTTTCTCCCCCTCGAGCAGTGGTTTTCTCCCCGTGATCCATATATCGCTGCAGGTTCACAGACTATGTCTAAGATTTCCAAAGTGGTCTGCCCCACCATTTGACATTTTGTAGAGGTCCACAGATGACAAAAGGTTGAAAACTACTGCCCTAGAGACTCTGCAATCTGAGCTGGTAGTGGGGAAGTCAGTCTCTGGGCCATTGCCCCGCTGCCCCCCTCCCAATACCTGCCCTTGCATCAGGTTTTTCTGATTTTCACCTAAATCAATAAGGCTCTGACCAGAGGGACAGGCGAGGGGCCTGGGTGGAACATGGGGGTGAGGAGCCCAGTGGCAGGGGCAGGCTGAAGAGAAGGCAAGAAATCCAGCTGGGGGAGGCTGAATGGAATGGGGAGAGGTGCCTACTGACCCTAACTGTAACCTCACCCACACCTTAAACACGAACTCTAACCCTGAGGTCACAGCCTCACCCCAAATCCTGAGGGATGAAACTGTGTCTCTCCTTTGTCCATCTGTTTGTTTCTCTATTTCATAACAACAGCCCAGCTGCATTAAACAATAACAGGAACTTCAGCATAAACACATGGTAAACAGCCAGGTCCTCCCTAGTGGGTCTCATGCTTCAACCCCTTGTAGTGGGCCAGGAGTCCCCAGTAATCCTGTCTGTCCTTGGAGCTACCTTGCTCCAGCTTCCTTCTGCTGGCTGGGGCCAGGGGCCTTCTCCTTCTGTAGCTGCAGAGAAGCACTGTCTCTTGACCCAGGGGGGGAGTGCATCTGCATCATCTCCACCCTTAGAACAGCTTCTCCCCCTTGTTTAGGGAAGGCAGGGTTTAAGTACACCTGGACTAGCCCTTCATTGTGTCCAGGTGTCTCTAATTGCCCTGCAATCATCTCTCCCCTGCTTGCAGGAACCCGGGCTTTAGGCATTCTTGGGCTCACACTTTGGCCCTGGTATGCCCTTTTGAGGGGGGAGCCCCTGCTGCTCCTCTTTCTCCTCTTCAGGGCCCTGCTTGCTTGCCCCCCAGCTGGCTGTGGTGACCTGCTGCTCCCCCCGCCCCCCCCCACTGCCATGAGCACCCTTCCCCTGCTGCTGCTGCGGTTGCCCCCCGCCCTGGCCCTAGCCATTGGGGCACCCCTGCCCTTTCCCTTCCCCTCCCCCATCCCCTGCTACTGCCCCTTGCCTCCTTTGCAGCTTTCCCCACCCTGTAGCCTCTTCCCTGCTTTGTTTGCCCCTGGTTGGTTGGTTTGTTTGGTTTGTTTGTCTGTGCTGCCCCTGCCTTGGTTTGTTTGTTTCTTGAATTGCCCTGCCCCTGCCCCTGGTTTGTCCCCTCCCCCGCCCAGGCTCAGTGGGCTTACCACTGGGCCTTTCTAGCCCTGCTTTGGCCCTGACCCCCTCTACCTTCTGCTGCAGCTTCCCCCTCTGCCCTGGTCCAGTATTCCCGCCCCATGGTGCTCATGGCCCCCCTCCACCTGACCCCCCCTTTTTTTGTTGCCCCCCCCACACTGTACCCCCCCCCCCAAGTTGAAATAGCCCTTGTCCCCAGTGCAGCCGGAGGAGCCAGTGCTTCCACCTGGGCTGGTGAGTGTGTTCTTTGCATCCCTGCTTGGATTGCCTCCCCCACCCCAATACTCATTTGCCCTGGTGCCCTCCTCCCCTGCTTTCAGCCTAGCAGGGAGGAGTGGTCCACCTACCCATTCCTTTCCCTCCCCCCTCATCCCTCCCTCCACCCCCCTCTCCACTTCCCCCTGTCTCCCTTCCCCCCCCCCCCCGCCCCCACAACCTTGCTCCCATGCCTCTCCCTCTCTAATTCCCCTCCCTCTCGCCTCCTCTGCCGCCCCCCCCCCCTTACCTCCCACCCTTCCTGCTGCATTCCTACCTTCCCCCAGGATGGTGTGCGTGTCTGGGGCTGGGACCCCCTCACTGGACGCCCCTACCCCTTGACCCGAGCCCCCCCTCCCGCCCAAGGCGTCTAACCCCGCCACCCCTATTGGGCCACCGGCCAGCAGGCCTGGGGCTCCGGCAGCGGACACCTCAGGAGGGGACCCTAGGGACTCTGCCGCTGCTCCAGCTCCCGCCCCCCTGCTCAGGGGGGTGCGCCCTCAGCCGGGAAGAAGGGCCAGGGGAAGAAAAAGGGCAAAGGCCCTGCCCGGACAGCGCCCCCGCCCGTGGTGGGGCCTGCTCCTCCCTCCCCTGTTGTCCCTTCCCCCGCTGTTCCCTTCACCAGCTCTGGGGGCGGCGCCGCTCCCAGAGCATACGCCCAGGTTACTGCGGGTCCCCTGCCTGCCGCCGTGTCATCTGGCCTGACTGCCGCCTCCAGCACCATCCCTGGAGGCCAGGGCCCCTTCCCCACCCTTACCAGAAGGCATGGGGTCCGCTGCCTCCTGGTGCCTGCCTCGCCCCATGTGGAAACCTATGTGCGCGGGTGGTGGGGCCCACGGCCGTGGTGGCGGCCTCCAAGATGTACGGGAAGGTGGTCTTCTTCCTGGCATCGGAGGCCGCCGCCCAGGAGGCGGTGGTGACGGGCCTGGCGGTAGGGGGCGTCCACGTCCCGGTGGAGCCCCTGGAAGACCTGGGAGTACGGGTGGTCCTCACCTCTGTCCTGCCCTTCCTCCCCAATGCCGCCCTTCTGCCTTTCCTCTCTGCACTGGGGAAGCCCATCTCCGTCATCAGCCCACTTCCCCTCGGCTAAAAGGACCCCGCCCTCCGCCACGTCCTCTCATTCCGCCGGCAGGTGCAGCTCCAGCTGCCGCCGGCGGCGCGCGGCGGAGAGGCACTCGAGGGGTCGTTCCTGGTGCCCCATCAAGGGGCCCAGTACAGGGTCCATTACAGCGCAGGTGAGACCCGATGCTTCCTCTGCCGGGCGACGGGGCACGTCCGGAGGGACTGCCCCCTGGCCCGGCAAAGCGGGGAGCCCTGGACCCCCGGGACCCAGGGGGGTGCCAGCCAGGCCAGTGACGGCGCCCCCCTCAGCCATGCGGACCTTGTGGCTGCCTCTCCTCCATCACCTGCCACCTCTGCTCGGGCCCCGGGGGTGCCTCCCCCGATGTGCCCAGACGAGCGAGCGGGCCCCGCTGACGCCTGGAGCAGTCTGGCGGGACCCGTGGGGGAGAGGGAGCCAGGGCCGCCTTCGGCGGGTGCTGGAGAGGACTCGCCCCAGGGAGAGGCCTTTCCTTCCCCATCTGCCCCACCTCCGCTTTGCCATACCCCGTCCTTTGTGCTCTTGCCCCCTGGCCCTGCCCCCACCGCCCAGCCCTGCACATCGGAGGACTGGGTGCTCGTGCAGGGTAAGCACGGCAAGCACAAGGCCAGGACCCGGCGCCCTTTCCCCCTCGTCACCGAGGAGGGCGAGCGCCCCTACAAATCTCGGAAGGGGGCTGCTGCACCCAGACCTTCTGCCGCTCCCCCTGCCAGATCCCGGTGGGCGGCACCGGCCGAGGATACTGCAGCGGCAGCTGTGGTTGGTGCCATCTCCCTCCTAGAGTCCCTTCTAGAGGAGTCCCCGGCCGGATGCCCCTCTGCCCCCACGCCCCTCGCACCGTCTGCCAGTGCCAAGGTTGTTCCCTCCTCGGTCCCCTCTGAGGAGGAACTCATGGTGGCGGGGGAAGATTTCTCCTCCCTTATGGAGGAGATAGACACCTTGGGCCTGACCCTGGCGTGTCCAGGGGCGGACGAACCTCCCCGTCTGGAGGGTTCGGTCGAGGGTGGCCCTCAGCCGCCCTCCCTTTTCTCCTCCCCTCTTTCCCCAGCCTCTGGCCCCGCTCCTGACCCCCAGACTGTTCCGAACCCTTCCCCTCCCCTGGCTGACGATGCTGCCTCTGCTGCGGCCACTGCAGCCCTCGGGCAACTGGCAACTGGCCTCCCTGCCCTCCACCACGAGATGGCCGCCCGTCGCCGCAATCCTCCCTCCCGTGGAGTGTGGAGCCACGGATGGAGGAGCCCGCCCACCGCTCCAGGTCCCTCCCCTGTGGGGTGTGTGGAGATGGGACTGGGAATAAGAAGGACATGTTGGGATGGAGCCACAGCGCACAGAGCTGCTGAGATCCTGAGCCGTGCTGCTGCCCACAGGCACCCAAAGCTGCTGTAACTAACGGCACAAGCTAAGCCAGAAAACCTCACTCCTACTAGGGAATAAGAGCACTGACGTGGGGCGTTATACTGGTGTGACCAGAGCGGTTTAAATTCCCACCTTACCTTCCGCTGGTGTAACCTTCCCCTGCAGACAAGCCCTGGGTTACAGTGGAGGCTGCTTTGGTATCCAGAGCACCCAGGATCAGGAGGATGTGGGGGGAGGTGGGTTAAAGCCTCCTTCGCCCTCATGTGCCCCTGGGCTGCAGGTTCCCAGCACAGAATCTCAGCCTGAGAGTTTAAATCCCAGAGCACAATTACGTGGCAATTCTTTAACTGGAGGGTTGCTCATTTCATTGCTTATATTGGCCCAGTGGTGCATCCACATGGGCTCCTCAAACCCTCCCCCCACCTTCAAATGGGTCCCTTCCCCCCCCCACACACACACTCTGGCTAGAACCCTATTGATTTTTGTGAAAAGCAGAAAACTGAAAAAAAAACTCATTTCCACTAAAATCAGGCTTTTCTGATTTTCACCCAAATCAATGGGGCTCTGACCAGAGTGGGCAGGCGAGGGGCCTGGCTGGAATACGGGGGTGAGGAGCCCAGTGGCAGGGGCAGGTTGAAGAGGAGGCAAGAAATCCAGCTGGGGGGTTGAGTGGAATGGGGAGAGGGGCCTGCTGACCCTAACTGTAACCTCACCCTCTCCTTAAACACTAACCCGTATCCTGAGGGATCAAACGGTGATTTTAGTGGCAATCAGGCTTTTACAGATTTCCAGTTTTCACCAAAATCACCATGGTTCTGCCCATTGGTGCATAGAACATGCCCATTCCAGACAGACAGAAACGCCATCGAGTTCAGTGTGGGGCCTCCCTTCACTCAGCCGATAGGGACAGGAGACAGCCATTTACTCAGCGTTTTAACTGCTGTAGGCGCTGTGTCCCCAGGATAACGCTGGCAGGGGGAATAGCTGGGCAGAGCCCTGTGTGTGTTCTAGCTTCTACCAGCAGAAAAATGACTCTGTGAGTTTGCACTAATTGAAGTTAAATCTTCTCCCTTGTAACACCCCTCTCCTGTCATTGACTTGCAGCGGCGCATCTGGCAGAGAAAGTTACAGTCGGTTCCTTGGTTCTTTTGGGTGGGTGGGGAGGAGGAATTTCAAACTTAACAAGTTGCACAGAGGCCTGGGGCAGGTATTGAGAGCTCTCACTGTGAACCGAGTGTCAGTCTGGTTTGTGCTGTGCGTGGGGAAGCTCTGCCCTTGTCCCACACTCTCAGCGCATGGAATGAACAGACCCAACCCAGGTCCGACAACAGCAATTCAGGGCCCCAGGGCAGAACAGCTCCTGTCCCGCTCACCACCATGTCCCTTCCTTCCTCCTGCTGGGCCTTGCTGCTCACCGTGTCCCTCCTAGCCTCCTTTGCTGCTCTGCCCCGCTCCTCTCTTCCACACCCCTTCTTTCTCCCTAGGTGGGGAGTGACGGCAGGGAGCTGAATGCGGATAGGAGGCTGTGGAGAAGAGAGGAGGGCGGCAAGAGAGGAGGGGGTGGTAGGAGGGACATGAGGAGAAGCAAGCAGCAGGAACTGAGGCTCACCAAGTGGGGGGGGGGGCGGGGGAGGAAGGGATGCTGGTGTAACCTTCCCCTACAGACAAGTCCTGGGTTACAATAGGTGCTGCTTTGGCACCCAGAGCACCCGGGATTAGGAGGATGCAGGGAGGGTGGGGGGTTAAAGCCTTCTTTGCCCTCACATGCCCCTGGGCTGTGAGTTCCCAGCACAGAATCTCACCCCGAGAGTTTAGATCATGGAGCACAATTACTTAATTATGTGGCAAATCTTTAACTAGAGGCTCACTCACTTGACTGCTTTTATAGGCCCAGTGATGCATCCACATATGATCCCCAAACCCTCCCCTTAGCTTCAAATGGGTCCCCCCACACTCTGGCCATAACCTACTGATTTTTGTGAAAAATAGAAAACTGGAAAAAAAACTAATTTCCACTAAAATCAGGCTTTTCTGATTTTCACCCAAATCAATAAGGCTCTGACCAGGGTGGGCAGGCGAGGGGCCTGGCTGGAATATTGGGGTGAGGAGCCCAGTGGCAGAGGCTGGCTGATGAGGAGGCAAGAAATCCAGCTGGGGGAGCAGAGTGGAGTGGGATGAGGGGCCTGCTGACCCTAACTGTAACCTCACCCTCACCTTAAACACAAACTCTAACCCTGAGGCCTCACCCCGAATCCTGAGGGATGAAACTGTGATAAGAGGTATATATATACACACACACACATCTGTGATTTCCACTTCATGCATCTGACGAAGTCGGTTGTAGCCCACAAAAGCTTATGCCTGCAGAAATCTGTTAGAAATCTGTTAGTCTTTAAGGTGCTTTTTTTTTTTTTTTCTTCATGATTTTAGTGGCAGTCCCAGGCTTTTACAGTTCTCCAGTTCTCACCCAAATCAGGAGGGCTCTGCCCACTGATGCCTGGAACATGCCGTGAAACACTGGCATTGATGGGATGCAATTTTCAAAAGTTATCCCATTACACACAGACAGACAGACAGACAGAAATGCCATGAAGTTCAGCCTGGGGCCTTGCTTCACTCAGCGACAGGGACAGGAGACGGCCATTTACTCAGCGTTTTAACTGCACTAGGCGCTGTGTCCCCAGTGTAACTCTGGCAGCGGGAATAGCTGGGCAGAGCCTGTGTGTGTTCTAGCTTCTACCAGCAGAAAAATGACTCTGTGAGTTTGCACTAATTGAAGTTAAATCTTCTCCCTTGTAACACCCCTCTCCTGTCATTGACTTGCAGCGGCGCATCTGGCAGAGAAAGGTACGGTCGGTTCCTTGGTTCAGTGGGATGTGGAGGGGGAATCTCAGACTTTGTCACAAGTTGATGGCGGGGAGGTGGGCTGAGTGGGGAGGAAGGACGTGGTGGCAGGGAGGCTGAGTGGGGAAGGGGGGCTGTGGAAGAGAGGAGAGGGGCCAAGAGGGGATGGGGCGGGATGAGGGACATGGCGAGAAGCGAGCAGCAGGGCAGAGAGTGGGTGGGGAAGGGAGGGACGTGGGGGTGAGCAGGCCAAGAGGGAAGGGATGAGGGCGGGGCATGCGGAAGGTGGGGATTGAGTGAGGGCAGGTCCAGGGGCAGAAGAGGCAGGCCAGGGAACGAGCCTCCCCAAGGGGAAGCTTCACCCGTCGCCCATGGTATCGATCCCTCTGCTTTGGCCCATTTAAATCAACGGCCCCTGGACAATTGCCCCTTTGCCCCCTGCCATCGTCAGGCCTGCCCAGCCCCACGCACTGAACCCAGGGGGTTTATTGCTCCCACACGACGGGGGAGGGAGCAGGTTTGGGGTCATTCTGCGACCGTGTCCCAGCAACGTGCCCCTGCTGGGAGCTGCTGCAGCACTTCACACCCCCGGGGTCCCCCTGGCAGGCAGAAGGTGGCTGATGATGTCATCACGCTGCTTGTTACAGTGTCACTCGCCATCTTCTCCCTGTGCTGATTGGCTGCCGGCTCCGACCCCCTCACACCCAGTCTTGTCACCCCAACCTCCTCCACCTCATCCTGCTCCCCTCCCCCTCCTTTTCCACGTAGCTCGTCCCTCCCCCTGCCCAGCGCAGGGTGATTGTTAAAGGGTGGCAGGGACGTGCCATTTGCACCATCGCTCTGCTCACTCTGCTTGTGTGGCCTGCCCCTTCCCCCGCCCTGGGCCTGTCATGTCTGGTTAGACTGGCAGCTCTTTGGGGCAGGGACTGGCGACTGCTCCACGTCTGTGCAGAGCCCAGCACTGGCCTGGCCTGGCCTCTAGGCACAGCTGTAATACAGGGCGGGGCACCCACTTTGTTACTCATGTAGGCAGAGCTGCACCCCCAGGACAAGCCCTCAGCCCCCCTGTGGCCAGGTCCCACCCCCACCCCAGCCCCACTCTGGGCAGATCCATATTGACTTGGGTGAAAATAGGAAAATCTATTTCCAGTAAAATCCGGCTTTTCCATTTTCTGATTTTCACCAAAATCAGTTGGGTTCTGAGTGGGGCTGGGGTCAGGGAGGGGAGGGCTCTGGCTGGACTGGGGATGAGAAACCTGCCTGGGGGATGGCTGGAGTGAGATGAGGGACCCCTGATCCTCATCCTCAAGCCTAATCCTAACCCTGAGGTCACTGCCTCACCCTGTGTCCTGAGATTTTAGAGGAAATCAGGCTTTAAAGTTTTCCATTTTTCACCACAATCAGGAAGATTCTGTCAACTGATGCCTAAAATGTGTCCTGAAATTTTGGAGCAGATGGGACGTGGTTTTCAAAAGTTATCACGTTACACACAGCCAGACAGACAGAAATACCGTTGGGTTGGGTGTGGGGCCTTCCTTCCCTCAGCCAATAATAATAGTTGATTTTCATTAGAGCTTTATCTTTAAAGAAGCTGGTTTGATTTTGGGATAATTATTTAAGCAGGTTTTTAATATGGATTCATTAAGGCCCCGATTCAGCGGGATAGTTAAGCACATGCTGGACTTAAGGCCCATGACTCAATTCAGCCCTGTTCAGCGTGTGCTTAAGTGTTTTGCTGTATCAGATCTAAAATGGAAGCTTTTAAGGACACAGGAGCTGCCAGAGCAAATCAGACCCGGGCCCATCTGGTCTGGGATCCTGCCTCTGACAGCGGCCATCCCAGCACTGGTTGCTTCAGGAAAAGGTGCAAGAAATCCTAGTGGCCAATGATGGACTGACCTGCCCCCAGGGAAAGTTCCCTCCTGACCCTCCTCAGTTAGCATTTGCCTTGTGCCCTGAAGCAGGAAGAGGCATCTCTCCCATCCAGAATGCCTGTGTTTTTGAGAACTGTGATAACTCTGAATAGTCACATTTCCATATCAATGTCTGCACCTTTCTGAATCCTTTCTCCATTTGGTTTTTTTTCTTTGCTTGTCTGTTCTATTTTCATCATACCCAGTATAAATCTGTTTGGTCTCATTATCCATGTAAACGTCCTTTCATTTTACTCCTGCTAATTACTTGGCCTCAAGGCGATCTTATGGCAAGTTGTTCCACAGGTTAGTTGTGCATCATATAAAAACAGCATTTCTCTAATCCTTTGAAATTTGCTGCTTTTCAGTCTGAGTATCCTCTTGTTCTTGTCTTAGGAAAGAAGAAAGGTCTGAGCACCCAATTTCTCTCTCCCACTCGCTATTTTGAATTTCCCTGTGAAATCTCCCATCTAAATTAAAATGTCCCACCTTTAAAATCACTCGTTCTATGAATTTGCCTTCAGGCTGTAATAATTGTTATTGCCCATCTCTGTGTTATCTGTTTGGAGATGGTATGACCAGCACTGCACACGGTGCCCATGTGAGGGAGTGTGTAAGAAACTTTTTCTATCCTGTTCCTTCTGCTGCATCCTAACTCTTCATTCTTTAATCCATTGCTGGACATTGAGCAGAGATCTTCATGGAGCTGTGCACAGTGATGCCTGGGTCTTTTTCCTTAGTAGTTACAGTTAATTTAGATCTCTATAACCTGCCTGAATAGCTCTAATTGTTCTTTGCAATGTGCCTTCCCGTACACTGATCAACACTGAATTTCATCAGTTGTCATGTTAGCCAAGTTTGGTCCCTCTGAAATAATTCTGTCTTCTCTGGTCTTGTCTGACCTAAATAATTATATGTCATCTGCAGATTTTGCCACCTCTTATCTTATCCCTTTTTCCAAGTCACTGATAAATATTCTAACCAGCAGCAGTCCTAATAGCCAACATTGCAGGACCCCACTGCTAAGCTTTTCCCATACGAACATTTACCATTTATTCCTAATCTCTGTTTTCTGTCTTTTAGTTGGTTTCTGACCCAAGGCTCTGCTTTGCCCCTCCCCCCATGATGACTTAGTTTCCTTAATAACTTTTTGTGAAGAACTTTGTTAAAGGCTTTTTGAAAGTCCATGTAAATTATGCCATTGGGTTCTCCTCTGTGCATTATTTAACTAACCTACTCAAAGCAATGTAATAAATTAGTGGGACACAGGTTTCCTTTCCAGCTGCGCTAGTCAGACCTTATCCTATCATTGTCATAGAGCTGGTTTAGATTTCTATTGTAGTTATTGTTTCAGCCAGTTCAGCACGTACTGACGTAAGGCTCACTGGGCTGTAGTTCTCATGATCAGTCCTACCAAATTGTAAAGCTGGCTACAAAATTCCCAACCTCCGAGTCTCCAGAATAGCTGCTCATTTTAATGTGAGATATTATTGTTAGCAGATCCGTCATATCGCTCCAACCCCCTGCTCAAATGAGGACCAACCCCAATTAAATCATACTAGCCAGGGCTTTGTAAAGCCGGGCCTTAAATACCTCTAAAGATGGAGATTCCATCACCTCCCTAGGTAACCCATTCCAGTGCTTCACCACCCTCCTAGTGAAAAACTTTTTCCAAATATCCAACCTAGACCTCCCCCACTGCAACTTGAGACCATTGCTCCTTGTTCTGTCATCTACCACCCGAGAACAGCCTAGTCCCATCCTCCCTGAAACCCCCTTCAGGTAGTTAAAGGCTGCTAACAAATCCCCCTCATTCTTCTCTTCTGCAGACTAAACAAGCCTAGTTCCCTCAGCCTCTCCTCATAAGTCATGTGCTCCAGCCCCCTAATCAGTTTTCTTGCCCTCCGCTGGACTTTTTCCAATTTGTCCACATCCTTTCTGTGGTGGGGGCACAAAACTGGACACAGTACTTCAAATGAGGCCCCACCAGTGCTGAATAGAGGGGAATAATCACTTTCCTCGATTTGCTGGCAATACTCCTACTAATGCAGCCCAATATGCCATCAGCTTTCCTGGCAATAAGGACACAATGTTGACTCAGATCCAGCTTCTTGTCCATTGTAACCCCCAGGTCCTTTTCTGCAGAATTGCTGCCCAGCCAGTCGGTCCCCAGTCTGTAGCAGTGCATGGGATTCTTCCATTCTAAGTGCAGGACGCTGCACTTCTCCTTGTTGAACCGCATCAGATTTCTTTTGGCCCAGTCCTCTAATTTGTCTAGGTCACTCTGTATCCTATCCTTGTCCTCCAGCGTATCTATCACTTCCCCCAGCTTAGTGTCATCTGCAAACTTGCTGAGGGTGCAATCCACCCCATCCTCCAGATCATCAATGAAGATTTTGAACAAAACCAGCCCCGGCACTGACCCCTGGGGCACTCCACTTGATACCGGCTGCCAACTAGACATTGAGCCATTGATCACTACAGGTTGAGTCCAATGATCTAGCCAGCTCTCTATACATCTTATTGTCCATTAATCCAACCCATACTTCTTTAACTTGCCAATAAGAATATAGTGGGAGATCGTATCAAAACTTTGCTAAAGTCAAGGAATATCACATCCACTGCTTTCCCCACATCACAGAGCCAGTCATCTCATCATAGAAGGCAATCAGGTTGGTCAGGCATGACTTGCCTTGGTGAATCCATGTTGACTGTTCCTGATCACCTTCCTCTCTTCCAAGTGCCTTAAAATGGATTCCTTGATGACCTGCTCCATGATTTTTCCAGGGATTGAGGTGAGTCTGACCAGTCTGTAGTTCCCTGTATCCTCTTTCTTCCCTTTCTTGAAGATGATAGCCAATGGCTCTAAAATCACATCAGCCAACTCCCTAAGCACCCTCGAATGCATTGTATTTGGCCCCATGGACGTCTGTATGTCCAATCTTTCTAAATAGTCCTAAACCTGTTCCTTCAGCACTGAGGGATGTTCACCTCCTCCCCGTTCTGTGATGCCCAGTGCAGTAGTCTGTGAGCTGACCTTGTCTGTGAAGGCAGAGGCAAAAAAAGTGTTGACTACTTCAGCTTTTTCCACATGATCTGTCACTAAGTTGCCTCCCCCATTCTGTAACAGGCCGCACTTTCCCTGACCTTCTTCTTGTTACTAACATACCTGTAGAAACCCTTCTTGTTACCCTTCGTGTCCCTTTCTAGCTGCAACTCCAGTTGTGCTTTGGCTTTCTTGATTTCATTCCTGCATGTTCAAGCAGTATTTTTATACTCCTCCCTAGTTATCTGACCAAGCTTCCACTTCTTGTAAGCTTTCTTTTTGTGTTTGGGTTCACAGAAGACTTCTTTGTTAAGCCAGGCTGGTGATCTGCCATATTTGCTATTCTTTCTGCACATCGGGGTGGTTTATTCCTGCGCCCTCAATAAGGTTTCTTTAAAATAAAGCCAGCTCTCCTGGACTCCTTCCCCTTCATATTAGCCTCCCCGGGGATCCTGCCTATCCTAGGGAGTCAAAGTCTGCTTTTCTGAGGTCCAGGGTCTGTATTCTGCTGTTCTCCTTTCTTCCTTTTGTCAGGATCCTGAACTCGACCATCTCATGGTCACTGCTGCCCAGGTTACCACCCACTTCTGCTTCCCCTACCAATTCTTCCCTGTTTGTGAGCAGCAGGTCAAGACGAGCACGGCCCCTAGTAGGTTCCTCCAGCACTTGCACCTGGGAGTTGTCCACAACACGCTGCAAAACCTCCCTGGATTGTCTGTGCTCTGCTGCATTGCTCTCCAAGCAGATGTTAGGGAGAGAGCTCCTCCACTCTTGATGGCTGCTGGCTCTTCCATTGATCAGTTTGTTCCAATATCTCCTCATCACATCTCAACCCCTGATCTTTATTTCCTGAAAAGAGCCGCTCCAGGGCAGGTCTCTCCCCTGCACCCTCTGTGGTAAAAACTGATGCAATGAAATCAGTTAGTCTCTCAGCATTGTCCTTATCCTCCCCAATTGCTCCCTTTATCCCCTGCTGAACCAGGGACCCATCGATTGTCTACAGATAGATTCTGATGGACTGAAATGATTCCCTAGTATTTGGTTTATATTTCAGGCCATTCACTCTGCTAATTCATGTCTAGCCTCCTAATTCCCATCACACACATCACCTGCTGCACTGTACGCGCCTTTCTCCTGGCTCACAGGGTTAATATTTGCCATGTGCTGAGGGATCCCTGTTTGGCTCTAACACTCTCTTGCACCTGGCCAGGTGGCCGGACGGGGTTACTGTATTTCTTCCCTTGCTGATGCCTTTGTTGCCCAGGGGGTGCCAGGCTCTGGTTGCTGACGTAGCCTCCAGGCCAGTCTAAGGATTTTAACTTCCCTGCTTTAAGGCCTTTTTGACTCGCTTCCCCTGGTGAGATAATGTGATATTGACACGTTTCTCTTTGTTTTCTTTTTAGAGAAACTCCAGGCTGAGCTCAGTAAGTTCCATTCCCCCCAGTATCACCTTGTCTGACATTGTCTCCTGCTCAGCCTGTCTGTGTTCAGGGGCGTTCTCACCCTCTGTCTGTGCTTGGTTGCAGGGTGGAGAATCGCCCAGACCTACGCAGGTACTGTACATCCCGCTGATATTTTATCCAGGGTGAGACCCCTCCTCCCCCTGGGGGCTCTCTGCTCCCATCCCTGCACAAAGCATTTTCCTATGACATTCAATGGGCTAGAAGCAGCAAAGTCACTGGGGCAGATGGAAAGGGGCAGACGACACTCGGGTTTATTGCAGGGCAGGGACATGCCCCCTGTGGGAAAGGGCTGATTGGTGAGGAAATCCTGACCCTGCTGTCAACTGTCTAGGGCGGTAGCTGGGTTCTGCAGGACGGACATTCTCACCTGGCCGTAACTGGCACTGAACTGCCCAGCTCTCTCTTCCCAGCCACAGGATTTGCATGCTCAGACCGGGCTCTAGCCCACAATTTCCTCCTAGCAAAACATGACCAGACAGGAGCTGTTCTGTGTCTATGGGTTTGGGGCAATGAAGGCCCTGTCCCCATTGCAAGAGCAGACGGGTTTTTATAACCAGCTTGTGACACTCCCCTGACTCAGTTACAGGAAATTGTGCCCACACGGCACCTTTTCTGCCTCACAGCTGTGGCTGAGCTGTGTGTGTGTGTGTGTCTGTGTGTGTGTGTTTGCTCCCAGCATGCTGCCTGGCTGTGTATGCACTGGTGCATGCTGGGAGAGTCCAGGGCAGCTCCAGCAGGGGTCAGAGAGCCCAGGGGCCATGCACACACATTGTAGCACCACTGGCCTAGGGGTCCCTGCACTCCGGGGTATCTTACCGCACAGAGCTGGGGGTGGGGGGCAGGCAGGAGAGTCACACAAACACCGCTGGGGGGCCTGTTAGGGTCGCCTCCTCTGAGGTCCAAAAAACTGGGACATCTGCCTGCTCCACATACCCCGCCTGTCCCCTCACCCCGGCACTGTCTGCCCAGCCCACCCCGGGAGAGCGCCCAGCCCCCGCAGTCTCCTGCCCTGGGGCTGCCTCAGGTTCCAACCATGCCAAGCAGGACATGACGCCTTCTACTCCTTCCTTGGTGGTGACCCCCACAGCCAGTGCCTGCAAGGTGGTGAATGGGCCCTGCTAGCCCGGAGCTCCCCATCTCATTCCCTGCTCCCAACTTGCCCCGTCCCCAAGGCTCCCAGACACTCTAGATCCAGGCTCCCTCTGTGCCAGCACCGCCACCCCACAGCTCCCCACGTCCCACAGCCACAGACACACCCGGCTCTTGTAGACACTTCCCACATGAGCCCTGATCATCCCCCCCTGCCTGTGACAATGAACTGCTTCCCCCTACGAGGTCCCCTCAGCGCTCTCCAGCCTGGGGAGAAAACACTGGAAATTTCAGGTCAATCTGGCCAGGCACAGGGAGAAAATAGGTGTGAAGATGTGTCTGGGGCTGGAGCTTGGGCTCTGGGGTGTCTGACGTGGGGTCCCTCGATCTCTCCTGCTGCAGATGCCCCTCGGTGTCTAAATACTGACACGGGCCCTGGGCCAGAGCGTGAGAGTGAGAATGACTCTGCAGCCTAGTGGGTTGGGCCCCACCCGGGAGCCCCAGAGCCCAGCCCCCCTGCTCCAGTGACCCTGTAATTATTGATCCGTAACCACAGTGATGGGAGGGGTGACGGCCCCTGGCACAGCCGTGTCTCAGCTGTGTCGGTGCCCGTTGCAAACACCCAGTGTAGACGCGTGGGTGTGAGCTGGGACTGGCACCCGGTGCAGCTTCTCCCAGATGGAGGGGGCAGTAAATGGAGAAATGCCCCATCCCCTCCCCACTGCCCCGGCCTCATTAGCAACAGCCCCTGGTCCCCCCAGCACCAGTTACACTCCCCACTGCCCAGCCCCCCACTGCCCTACCCTGGGGGAGAGGCCGGGCCAGGTGAAGGGAGAGGCTGGCTGTGGGGTTTGCCTGACTGGAAGGTGGGGCCCGTGGGGCTGGCCTGCATGGAGAGTCCCATCTGTGCCCCCTGGGGCAGGGCTGCCCGGCCAGTGTGTGTGGGGACGGCACAGACCTGCCCTTAGCAACAAACCAGCCACACACGGCCCCAAAGCAACAGAGATTCCCTGGGCCCTGCCCCCCCTCACCCCTCTCTGCCCCCCTGGTGCCCGTCCATCTCCTGCTCCCCCTGTGCCCTCTGGCTCCTGCCCCTCCCTTACCCGTCCCTCACCCCTGGGCCCTCCTGTCCTCTGCCTCTATCCTCCCCCTTGTCCCACACCCCCCAGCCCCTTTCTGTTACCCTGTCCCTCATCCCCCTTTGACTCCCTGGCACATGCCCTTCCCCTCCACCCACCTCTCCCCCTGGAACCCACCCTCCCTTCCCCCTGCCCTCCTGGCACCTGCCCCTCACCCCCAACCACCCTCTGCTCCCATGTCTCCCACCTCTCCCCTTGCCCCCATCTGCCCACCTGGTGCCTGCCACTGCCCACCCCACCCCTCACCCTCCTCTGCTGTCCTCCTCACCCCCCGCTGCCCATCTGCTACGTCTGCCCCCCTGCCACTCTCCTCACCCTCTCTGCCCCCTGGTGCCCACAACTTCCCTCAACTTCCTCTGCCCCCCCCCCCCCACCAGTGCCAGCCCCTCCCCCCTCTGCCCTCCTTGTGTCTGACCCTCCTTTCACCCTTGCTCTGCCCAGAGCACCCGCTCCTCACCTCCCCCTTCCATCCTCTCACTTGCCCCTTCCTTTCACTCCTTCTGCACCACAACGGATCCCTCCCCCCCGGCACCAACCCCTTCTCTTGCTCCCTTCTGCACCCTGATGCCAGCCCCTCCCCTTGCCCCTTATTGGCCCTGGTGCCGGCCCCTCCTCCTGCCCCCTTGCTGCCTGCCCATCTGCTCCCCCCTCTGCCCCATGGTTGCAGGCCCCTTTCCTTGCCCCCCTCTGCCTCCGGCTGTCACCCCTTCTACTCCCCTGGCACCCACCTTTTCCCTTATCCTTCCACACCCTGATGACCCCCCTCGATCACCCAATGGCACAAGCCCCTCCCCTCACCCCCTGGTGCCTGCCCCCTCCTCATACGCCTCCCCCCTGCCAACTTCCCCATCCCCCACCAGCCCCTGCCCCTCCACTGCCCACCCCCCATCCCCTGGTGCCAGCCCCTCCCTTCACTCCTCTGACCTCCCTCTGGTGCCTCTCTACCCTCACCCCCATCTGCCCCCTGGTGCCCGCCCCTTCCCTTGCCCCACACTGGGCCCCTGCTGTCCGAGCCTCCCCTCGCCCCCTTTACCTTCTGGGTCCCTCTGGGTCCCATCCCTCCCCTCATCCACCCTCTTCCCCCCCCCAGTGCCCACCCCTCCTTCGTTACCCTCTGCCCCCATAAGGCTGTCCTTCTCCACACCCCTCTCTGCCCCCCTGTGTTCCCATGCTCCATCATCCCCCCCATTCTACCCCCCGTACCCGACCCTCCCCCCTCTGCCCTCCTTGCAGCCACCCCAACATTCACCCCCTCAGCCCTCCTGGTGCCAGCCCCTCCACTCGCCCTCCCCCATACCCCTGGCACCCACCCCTGCTATCCTCACCTTCTCCCCATTAACAACTGCCCCTTTCCTTGCTCCCCTGGTGCCCCCTGGGGTCTGCCTTTCCCCTCTCTCGCCTCTGCCCCCGGTACCTGCCCCTCCCCTCTCTCCCCTTGTCACCTGCGCCTTCCCATGCGCCCCCTTTGCCCACCTGGTGTGCGCCGCTCCCATTGAGATCCCTCTGCCCCGCCTGCCTGCCCCTTCCCTCACCCCCTCTAGTGTCCTGGAGCCAGCCCCACCTTTCACTGCCCCTCTGCCCCCTTGAGCCCACCCCTCCCCTCTTTCCTCCACCCCTTGGAACCCCCCTATTCCCTTACAACTCTCTGCCACCTGGTGCCCACCACCCTCCCCCTCTGCCTCTTGACGTCTGCCCCTTCTCTTGCTCCCCTGTTGCCCCCTGGGGTCTGCCCCTTCCCTCCCCCATCTCCCTTTTAGTGCCCACCACACCGCTCCCTCCCTCCCATGTCTCTGTGGTGCCTGCCCCACCCCTCACCCCCTTTGTCCCCTTGTCACCTGCACCTTCCCCCGCCCCATCCTTGGCCCACCTGGTGCCCTCCACTCCCCTCGTGACCCCTCTGCCACTGGGGGCTGCGCCTTCCCCTGCGTCTTCTGGGGCCAGCCCCTCCTTTCACTCCCCCTCTGCCTCCCTGGGGCTCCTCTTCCCCTTTAGCCCCCTGTCCCCCACCCCTCCCATCACCCCACTCTTCCCCTGGCACCTGCCCCAGCCCTCGCTCTGCCCTCCGGTGATCACCCCTGCCCTAGACAGTCCCGCTGCCCCTGGCTTGTGCCTCACAGCCCCCCCCCTCATTCCCCTGCAAGTTGGAGCCCCCCCATTGCCTCACCCTCCTCTGTCCTCCTGGTGCCTGCTCCTTCCCTTCCCCCACTGACCTTGCACCTGCCCCTCCCCTCTGCCCCTCCTCTGCCTCTCCCAGCATCAGCCTGTCCTCTCCCCTGTCCCTGGGCTGCCTTCCCCTGCCCTGCCCCCGCTGACACCTTCCCACCCCTCCCCTCCCCCACTCCTGCTCTCCTTCCCCTCAAGTTCACTCCCAGGGGCAGACGGGCCCTGACTCCCCTTAATGGGCAACAACCCCCCCCCCAGCCATTAACGGGGACGCAGGTTAATTTCCCTTTGATCCCCGTGACCAGCCCCTGCCCCGGCCCTGACTCTGTGACTCTCTCCCCAGTGGACGTGACTCTGGATCCAGACACGGCAAATCCCGAACTCGTCCTGTCTGAGGATCGGAAACGTGTGAGACGTGGAAACACACGCCAGGATCTGCCCGACAATCCTGAGAGATTTGATACTTATCCCTATGTGCTGGGCGCTGAGGGGTTCCCGGATGGGAGGCGTTACTGGGAGGTGCAGGTGGGAGACAAGACTAGCTGGGCTCTGGGGGTTTGTAGGGAATCTGTGAACAGGAAGAGGCAGGTCACACTCACACCTGAGGATGGATACTGGGCCGTGTTGCTGAGGGATGGGGGATACGAGGCCCTCACCTCCCCCTCGACCCCCCTCCCCGTGAGCGTCAGGCCCAGCCGGGTGGGGATTTTCCTGGACTATGATGCGGGCGAGGTCTCATTTTACAATGTCACTGACAGGTCCCAGCTCTTCACTTTCACCGACACCTTCTCCGGGACGCTTCACCCTTATTTCTATCCTGGTCCCAGTACTGGGGGTAAAAACGCGGCTCCCCTGATCATCTGCCCGGTCCCAGCCCAGGCCGGAGGGAATCTCTGTCCCTGACAGTGACACCCGCGGCAGAGACTGTCCCCTCCCAGTGCTGAGCAGCCCCCAGGCCTGTGCCCAGGGGAGGGGCTAAAGGGCATCACCTGCCCCCCGACCCGCCCCTGAGTTCCCAGCACCATGCCTGTCACAGAGGGGAGGGGAGAGGGTCAGAGAAGGGGCTGGGGGAGCTAGCTGCTGGGCTGAGGGGCAGGGCAGGGGGTGTGTGGGTTGGGTGGGGGCAATGTCAGGGGTGGATGCTGATGGTGGGGGTGGAGAGGGGGCTGCATCAGCAGGAGGGGAAGAGCCCAGCTGACATGAGGAAGACTCTGGGGGATGTAACGAGGAGTAAGGGGAGAGGCCCCAAGGAGGAAGAGCCCCTGGCAGCAATAACAGGGGTGGGGGGAGTCCAGTGAGTGCAACGGGGCCAATGAGCGAGGGGAAGGTCCCGGCATTTCCTGCCCTAGGGCAGTCTCTGCCCATAGCAGGAGTGAAACAGCCACAGGGGCAGCATGGGGGCAGGGGTGAGAGCGCTGGCGCCCTGCTGTACGGGTCTGCGCTGCAGCCTCAGCCTGTGGGGTGAGCTGGTCCCAGCGCGATTGGGGGAGGGTGGGGAGAGCTGGAGGAGGGGATTTGGTAGCTGGGCCAGGGGAAGGGGGGTGAGAGCCCAGCCCCAGGGCTGTGTGAGCGAGGGGTCAGGCTGGGTGAATGGGACCCACTCACAGGAAGGAACCCAGGCAGCTTTTCCCCCCTCCCCATGTTTTTGCCCCACCCCGCTGCAGTGCGAGAAACGGCTCCTGGCACAGGGTGATCCCATTAGGAAACACAGACAGCTCGTGTCTTTTGCTGCCCCATCACATGTTGCTGCCCCTGTCACCTTTCCCCATCCCCTGGCCCAGGGGTAGCAGATGGTGACAGACGGGATCAGTCATTCCTCTCAGAATATTCTACCCTGTGAAATCTCAATGTAAAATATGGAGAGAAAGGAAAAAGAGAGATTGTGCTAATTTAGGAAATATTTTTATTGTAACAAGGTTTGAATACAGGAATAATTTACATTTCAACAGTATTTCAAAAACAAGCATCTGAACGTATTTCTGGAAATGGAATTATTGACTTTTATTTTTTATTCTTCCCTGAAATCTACATTAAACTTTAAACTTCTCTATTAGCACCATTTTTATTTCAACTCTGTCATTTCACGAAATCCAAAATTTTTGTCTTATCAAAATAATGACTACATTGGCAGACTGGATTATTCAGTTGCAATGTACAGGCGTCATAAACATCAAAACTAGAGATGTGTGCAGCTGCTCTCTCTCAGTATTGTCTTGACTGTTTCCCCTGGAAGGCAGGACACATGCACCTTCCTCCTGCAGGATTTGCACTGCACATTTGAAAAGCAATATGGTGAAAAAATAATGACATAAATAACCAAATATTTCAATTTACTCAGCAGATTCTATAATAACATTCCTAGAACATCAGCTAGAATTAATTCATGTCATTTTTAACTTTCTAGCTACATATAATCAGCTATATCTGACCTTCCTTTTCTTGTTCTCCTTTTCACATCAATTAACACAACATGGTCCCAAACCCCAAATGCTATTTTCCCATACACAGATCTCTCTTCTACCACAACCTTTTTCATTTGTTTTTCTATAGAAATATTATTTGCAGCCAATGTGCTGTCAGTGGCCACTGTTGGTTCCACGGGCTCTTTGTGTTCTTGGTGATGAGGACACAAGAAATGCCGTTTGGTAAAGAAATAGAGAGGGACTTGTATGCCTGAACTGAATAATCACCAGTTAACTGAACTGTAGTAAAGACACTGACTTAAAGAGACTTACCATGCAATTCCGTGAAAGTTCATTGGGAAGCCTTTTTTCTCAGGCATTAGTCCAAAGGGGGATATTTTGGGTGTCATGTGAGATTTAGAGCACAAAGAAAATAAATTCATCCCAATTGCTCTGGGTTCTGTCCACCATCTTCTGGAATGTTCTGTAAAAATAGTGATTGATTGGTCTCATTTCTTGACATTAGTGATTGCACTTAATTTCTTGAAGGGATCTTTGAGTAGAGATATGAGGGGAGGCACATCACATGGCATTGCTACAAGTCCTTTTTTGTTTTAACCTTGATGCAGTAGGAACATTCGCAATGTAATTCAATTTTTTAGATTTATTCAAAACATTCAATTCATGGGAGAGTTCTCTCCTTACCTTGATTATTTGAAAATAAACACCCTAAAGTTATCATGGGATGGATTCATTTGGCTTTTCATCCAATCTGCTGGTTTCTAGGTGGCATGGGCTGGTGACGCTCTGTGTTATTCCTAGTTTTTCACACAGGGAAAAGTTAAGCTGAAAATAGATAATTTTTCCATTAAATTTTCTTCAGAAATACCTGTGTTCCTCTCCCTATTTCCCACTGAAATTATGGGTAATTACGGAGGTTTCTTATCCAATCTTATTGTGTTATTGCATGGGTCAATATGTTGGTAAGCAGATTAATATATAAAATATTTTTACAGTCCACGAGGATACCTGCACCAAGTGTATTTCCTACTTTTTATGCTCCAGATGTGTCACTACGTAACAGCAGTTATGTGGAGCTTCCCTCCTGCTCCCTGGCCCAGCCTTTTATGCTGCTGCTTTCTTCTCAGCACAACCCAGCTGGTGATCTCGTCACCTCACCAGGCTACCTCAGACCCTCCACCTCTAACCACAGCAACCAGGGGGCCGGCCCAGCCTGTTCCAGAAGTACTGAAAAGTCCAGTACTCTGGGGATGTGTCAGTGGCCACTCTACTTGTCTACACAGGTGGGTTAAACTGGATTAAATTAATCTGATTTTAAAACATAGGTGTGCACATGCCACAATCCTTCACAGCACACTAATTCTGCATTTATTGTGAGCTCTGGAGTCCTCTTGCAAAGTGGACTACCTGTGCCGCGGATCGAGTTATATCCGTCGATGGTTTGTGTGCACAATACTACCGCATACCCCTGTGGCAGTCCTCCAATGGCTATCCCACACTGCTTTGCATGCATTACTGAACTGTTTACCCGCGTGCCCTCTGGGTGTCTACTTCCCAGGATGACCCATCACTATTTAAAAGTTGGCAGAGGCCAAATTTTTCCCAGTTGCTCCTGGGTTGGAGTCTATCACTATCGCAGCAATATCACTCCAGAAGCCCTACGACATCCCTTGAGCAGCCTCTGGAAGCCGTGCTGAGACCTCGGATAGCATCACCAGCCGGGAAGAAGTGTTGGTCCAGGAAGCTCTCGAGGCCAGGCCCTGCAGTAGAGATCTGTCTGTGGACATGGCTAAGCTGATGTGTGTGAGGGGCCATGACTGGGATGCTGCCCAGGGCTTGATAAAGGAATTTCACCATAAAGGGATAAAGGTCACGCCACAGACAGTGACCAGCGCAAGACAGACCTTTATCTGCCCCTGAGAGGGGCCCACTCAGCATTACCCGGCGGCAGGGCTATGTCTGTGCAGTAGGAGGAGGGGGTAATACAGGGAGGAGGTTTGGGGGATTCCGAGGTCACCTCAGGGCCATTAACGGTGATAGCTGTCTCCTGGGAGCAGTGTGGGGGCAGGGTGAGAGCGCCGGGGCCCTGCTGTATGGGCCACTCTGCGCTGCAGCCTCAGCCTGTTGGGGGAGCTGGTCCCAGCGCCATGGGGGGAGGGTGGGGAGAGCTGGGGGAGGGGATTCGGTAGCTGGGCCAGGGGAAAGGGGTGAGAGCCCAGCCCCAGGGCTGTGTGAGCGAGGGGCCAGGCTGGGTGAATGGGACCCACTCACGGGAAGGAGGAAGGAGCCCAGGCAGCTTTTCCCCCTTCCCTATGGACTTGCCCCACCCCAGTGCAGTGCGACAAACAGTTCCTGGCACAGAGTGATACTAATGTCACCCCTTTGGGGTTTAGAGAGCACGGCCCCTTTACATCTTTGCCCTGGGGGGAGAAGTGCTGATTGCTCAGGAAGAGGAAGTGTTGTTTTCGGGGGGGGAGGGTAGCGGCGAGAGGGGTCTGGAGAGTGACAGGGTGGCTGGGGCTCCTGAAGAAAGGGATCACAGAGCAAAGCAGCCGAGAACCTGCCCAAAGCCTGGGAGGGACAGAGCAGCCGGAGCCAGGAGGGGCACCGTGCCAAGGGGGAATCACCCGAGAAGCACACACTGGAGCTGGACCCAATATTATCTTTGTCGCCCAGAGCTCTATGGGCCCGTGAGTGCTGGGGTTTGTGCCCTTACATTGGGAATAAGGAGGGAGGCTGTGGCTAAGTGGGGAGGAAGTCGCTCTGTGTGGGTTTGCAGAGAGCGTCAGAAGAGGGCACCGGAGGGGTTTGCTGAGGAAAGTTCACTGACACTGAAGACGACCAGGAGCACCCAAGATTCCCCATCGGACTGGAACTTTGTCCTGGACTCCTGAACTCTGCGTGCAGATGTGTTTCTTGGTGGCTGCCCTTTCAGTCTGTGGTACACAGGGCCTGAGGGGCTCTTTGTGTTCTTGGTTATCAAGACACAACAAATGTAGGTTGGTAAAGAAATAACTGAATATTCACAAATTAACTTAATTGTGTTAAAGACCCTGGCACTTAAAGACACTTACCATGCAATTCCGTGAAAGTTCATTGGGAAACCTTTCTTCTTCTTCATACATCAGTCCAAAGGGTGATATTTTTGTGGTCATGTGAGATTTAGAGCACAAAGAAAATAAAGTTGTTCCAAGAAATGTATCCAATTGCCCTGGATTCTGCCCACCATCTCCTGTAATGCGCTATAAAAATACCAATTCAGTGGCCTAATTTTTGAAATTAGTGATTGTACCTAATTACTGGAAGGGATAGCTGAGCAGAGTACAAGGGGAGGCACATCACATGGCATTGCTATGAGTACTTATTTGTTTTCACCTTGATGCAGTATGAACATTGTCAATGTAGTTTAATTTTGAAGATTTATGCAAAATATTCAGTTCATGGCACAGCGCCCTCTCCTTATCCCTTGATTATTGGAAATTAAATCCCCTAAAATTACCCTCTGATGAATTCATTTGACTTTTCATCCCGTCTGCTGGTTTCTAGGTGACATGGGCTGGTGAGCTACATGTTAATCCCAGTTTTTCACACGGGGAAAGGTTAAGCTGAAAATAGATATTTTTTCCATACATTTTCCTTCAGAAATACCTGTGTTCCTCTCCCTGTTTCCCACTGAAATTATGGTAATTACTGGGGTTTCTGATCCAATCCTACTGCATTATTACATGGGAAAATATGCTGGTAAGCAGGTTCATGTACAAAATCATTTTTGGTAGCTGAAGAAACATAAAAATGTGTTGTCAACAACAAATTACAGCACAAACTCTCCCAGCGACAATGGTGGGGATGTTCATTTGTAAATAGCTGGCTGTGAATGGACTCTCCCATCAGCTCCTGGAGTCCCTGGCTGACAGGTCCTCTTTGTGAATTAAGCAGCACGTACAGTGCACCCGGCTACCTGCACCAAATGTCTTTATTACTCTTTATGCTCCAGGTGCATTACCACATGGCAGCAGTTATGTGGAGCCCCTTCCTTCTGCCTGACTCAGCCTTTTACACTGCTGCTTTCTTCTCAGTCACCTCACCAGGCTCCTTAGAGGCACAAGTGATCCTCTCGACCTTTTCAAACCCAAACTACCTCGGTCCCTCCTCCCCCAACTACACCCGGTGACCTGTGTGTTCTCAGTGACCAGGGGGCTGTTTCCAAAGGGCTCAGTTTGTAGCTGGTAACAGCCCCTGTCACACTGCCGTGATTGTTTAGGTGACCAGATAGTGACACTAACGCCAAATATAAATTGCCTCATTATTCAATTCAGAGCCCAGATCTGCCAGTATCCGCTCTAGACATCCATGTCAATATATCATTTCACAGGTCTTCTTCTCCACGTCACGTGCTGTGGTAGTTCTCAGTGGAAATCCTTCCACCTATTTTGAAAAATAGTCTGTAGCTGTCAGCACATACTGGTATCCCTTCTTCATTACTGGGTATGGCCCAGCAATCCATTCCCAGCAATTCTGAGGGTTTAACAACCTATGTGCAAGGATATAGGTGCGAGTTCTAATTTGGATCTTTCCTATGAAATTTTTATAATAATCGCATCTGTAGTAAGCAAAGTCAACGTTAGAATGTGTGGGTTTTGTAACAGTTCATGTCTCCACACAGTCAGAATCTAAGTTTGTGTCTTTTTTCAAAAGTAAATCAATACAATACAGGCCAAAGTGCTGCAAGTGAAAACTTGAATAAATGCGCTATGCAGTAATTGCTTCCCTGTGTCATCCATTCATACATTGGTGCTCTTGTTAAAGGTGATTAGAGGTCTTATCGTAAATTCTGATAATTTAAACAATTAGCTTGGCTAATCTTTAAAAATTTCCATAGGTCTTTTAAAGGCAGTAACTAAGACTATCATGTAGATGTAATAAGCAATTAAAATATTTCTAATGCACTGAGAGTGAAAGCATGATAAAAAGATGGTTACTTACCAGTAACTGCTGTTCTTTGAGACGTGTTGCTCATGTCCATTCCACTATACGTGTGGGCACACCTCCGTGCACAGATACCCGGAACTTTTTTCCCCTTAGCAGACCCCGTAGAGCCTTATAGAATACTGTATAAGGGGGGGTCTGAGGTCAAGACCCTAATCTTGGAGACCCTCCTGGCTGAGGCAATGGCCACCAGGAAGGCTACCTTCCATGACAGCATGAGCAGGGGGCATGAAGCTATGGGGTTGAAGGGGGGCCCCGTGAGTCTCGAGAGGACCAGGTTGAGATCCCAGGGAGGCACCGGGTCACGGACCTGCAGATAAAGCCTCTCCAACCCCTTGAGGAACCTGACCGACATGGAATGGGAGAACAGCGATCTCCCCTCCAGCGGCTGTTGGAAGGCTGAAATGGCTGCCAGATGAACCTTCAACGAGTCCAGCGCCAGACCCTGAAGCTTTAGCTGGAGCAGGTACTCCAGGATCACCTGTATAGGTGAGAGGCTGGGCGGGATGCCCCGGGACTCCGCCCAATAGGTAAACCGCCTCCACTTAGCCCAATACACGACCTGTGTAGAAGGCTTCCTGCTGCTAAGCAGGACTTACTGGACCTGTACCATGCAGACTCTCTCTCCCTCCATCAGCCACAGAGCCACCAGGCCGTGAGGTGCAGGGAGTCCAGGTGTCACAGGCGACCATGGTCCTGGAATAGAAGGTTGTGCCACCTCGGGAGCTCCAGGGGTGGGGCGATCGAAAGGTCCAGCAGCATGCTGAACCACTGCTGCCTCGGCCAGGCTGGAGCGATCAGCATACGTCCACTCTGTCCCTCTTTATTTTCAGCAGGACCTTGAGCAGGAGCGGAATGGGCAGGAACATGTACATGAGGTTCCCTGTCCAGTCCATGAGGAACGCATCCGAAATTGACCTGGTCTCTGGACCCCAGAGGAGTAGAACTTCGGACACTTCTTGTTCCAGGCCAATCAGAACAGGTCCACTTGGGGAACACCCCACTTCTGGAAGATCATAATGTTGGCCTAATCCTGTTTTCATGAAATACATGAAAGAACAGAGCCACAAACACCCCGCCCCCACTTTCTACCAAGAGGCACTTCAGCCTGATACATTGTAACTTTAATCAAAAGCTAAAACCTCAACTGACTCATATTGTTCTACCCTTTGAAATGTTCACTTCAGTCTTTTTGAAATATCCATTTACTGCATAATAATTCATCTGTCTGTACTTTCTATAATTCTATTTGTTTTAAGATTGTTTGTAAAACCATCCACTGACCATTTTATCTGTTAATTTTACCCACTTTCAATATATTTGTAAAAACCCTATTTTAAGTATAGGAAGCCACACTGTGAAATGTAATATATCGACCTCATTGTAAAAAACACTGGCAAAAATGAAATAATGTTTGCTTTAAAAATAATATGTAAATTCTTCAACTAGGAGTTGGCCCTGAGTGATTGAAGTGTGAATGGCTGAGCAATTGAGGTGGGTGTAGACAAAGAGAGTGATTGAACAATTGGTCTGAGTAAGGGATGTCGAAACACGATGAAGAAAACACCAGCCTCACCTCAAACGTTTGTGGGAGGAAGAAAGGAGTGAAGATAATAACTTTTACCACTCAACTGGCCGAAGAGGAGCCCACCCTGATAACTTTGGAGTCAGCCCATTTCAAAGAACAAAATCTGATCAGGCTTGCAGCAATGTGGGTGATTAAGGATCACACTAAATGCAGATGCAGCATGACAGAACAAAAACCCATAGACTGACATGGGGTCTTTTCCCTATAAAATGGGACAGAAAGATGAAGGCTGGAGCTTCGGGTCTACATCACCAACCAGCAGGAGTACCGATGCGCATCGGCAGAACCTTGCTCCTCACCCTCGTGCTACCTGGTCAGTGACTACCACGAGCACCAAGAGACTGGTAACTATAACATCTGTGAGACCCCTGTGTATGTTTGTCTGTCTCTCTCTCTCTGTGTATGCCTGTCTGTGTGTATGAGTGTGAATGAACGTATCAATTGAAACATGTGTCAAGGAAGTACATTTTATTAACAAGAGTCTCTGTATTTCTAATCACTAGGTAAAGCACAATATTGATATTGTTACAGTGTTGATGCTGTTTTCTTGGTATTTGCTTTATTGATACTATTTACCACATTTCTGTATTCACAATAAACGTGGCTTGTTGCCTTATCCCCTGAAAAAAAAAAGTCCTGTAATATTTGTTATTTGGATAACATTAATTGGTGGAGAATGCGAAGGGGGAAATGGTAAGCATACCATGGTTAGTGTGAATATTGGGGGTGCACACCCAACAAAATAATGTTTCCAACAGTGTATGTCTGTTGAAGAGCCTCAGACAGGGCTCTGTAGCTGTCCTGAATCAAAGCACATTAGAAATCCACTGTGCATTAACAAAGTATTTTTGCAGTCCCCTGGGATAAGAAACTGGTTGCCATCAACCAGAGGACAGACAAAAATCCAAAAATATATTTAAGAAAAAACAAGCCAAAAGCCCACCCACAGGGGGGAATTTATAATCCCGACCTCTCTGCCATTTATACAAGAGGAGACTCCCTTCTCCTCCGCTTTGCAAAAATTTGGTCCCAATCCGTGGACTAGACAAGCGTTAGCAGACATCCACACAATTTCCAGTTTAGAGGATAAATTGGCCCAATACTTGGTTGTATACAACCCTTCCAGCGCTGCAAAAAGAGACTCGGCTGCTGTCTGGCTTCTGTGAGTGGCATGTAATGATTCTTATCTGCGTTTGGCTGAAGCCCAGGAGACAATAATGCCTCTTGAGGAAACGTTAGATAAAACTCATTCAGAAGCAGAATATTGGAAAGCAGCTGCCACAGGGACTCAGAGACAATTGAATTCCTTGCAGAATCCTTGATCTCCCATTTAAAACAAAAATTGTGTTTCGCAACCCCGACAAATTGTGGCTGACACTGCAGGTAATAGGGATCGAGGGGAACAGGATCAAGCCCTCACATTTGAACAAGATTGTGGGGGGCGCTATGGGATGACATGGACCCAAGTTTAGATCCCAGCTCGAGCCCCTCCCAAGCGGATGTGGCAGTTGTTACTCAGACTGCCGTCCGTACCACGGACCAGCCTGGAGCCGCAGTAATAACCACCAGAACCTCGGTCCCTTCGTCTGTTTCAGACATTCAAGCCCTGAAAGCACACATCGGTCCCTTAAGGAAACATAACTTTGCTGATTGGATTTGCCGGGCATTCCTAATGATCTCTCAGGAAAATCTGAACCGTACTGACAAAGTTGGTAAGTTAAAATGGGTACATGTTGCACAAATTAAATTGTTTGCTTAAATAACCTTTATCATTAACAGATAACCCCAGACCCAGAATCCGGAAACCCGGACGATTCCTGCAAACCCAGAGTCATGGAAGCTGCAGTTCACCATCGTGGTGTTCTTCGTTTTGTTTTGTTTGTTTGTTTCTTTATTATTATTATCCTCATAGGGTGGGAGTCCTGCACCAGAAACTGACCAGCGCTCGGACGATGCTCTATTAACAGACCCCGAACGCCACCTACTGACGAAAATGGGAATCGCGTATGAATGTTACAGATAGGCTTTCATCCTCTTACAGCTCACCACTACACACACTCATTCTGGGACACCAGAACTCCCCGCCGTAACCCGATACAGATTAAATAACGCAGAGTTCTATGACCAGAGCTGGTTGTTGGAGGAAGATCCCACAATTTTAATTTCCTGGCTTAACGCTAAATCAAACCAGCTATTAATACCCCTGGGGAACACACGTGTATGTATGGGAAGGACCCACAACATTTACTGCATAATTCAAGTCTGTCTTTACTTTCTATAATTCTGTTTGTTTTAAGATTGTTTGTAAAATCATCCATTGACCATTTTATCTGTTTTTTACCCACTTTCAATATATTTGTAAAAACCCTATTTTAAGTATAAGAATCATAGAATCATAGAGTTGGAAGGGACCTCAGGAGGTATCCAGTCCAACCCCCTGCTCAAAGCAGGAACAACCTCAGCTAAATAATCCCAGTGAGGATTTTGTCAAGCCACATCTTAGAAACCTCTAAAGATGGAGATTCCACCACCTCCCTAGGTAACCCATTCCAGTGCCGAAGAGGAGCCCACGCTGATAACTTTGGAGTTAGCTCACTTCAATGAACAAAATCTGATCAGGCTTGCAACAATGTGGGTGATTAAGGATCACACCAAATGCAGATGTAGCATGACAGAGCAAAAACACATAGACTTACATGGGGTCTTTTCCTTATAAAACGGGCCAGAAAAATGAAGGCTGGAGGTTCGGGTCTACATCACCACACCAGCCAGGAGTACCGATGCGTATCGGCAGAACCTTGCTCCTCACCCTTGTGCTACAGTCACCTGGCCAGTGACTATCACAAGCACCAAGAAGCTGGTAACTATAACATCTGTGAGACCCCTGTGTATGTTTGTCAGTCTCTCTCTGTGTGTATGAGTGTTTATGAAAGTATCAATTAAAACATGTGTCAAGGAAGTATACTTTATTAGCAAGAATCTCTGTATTGGTAAAGCACAATATTGATATTGTTACAGTGTTGATCCTGTTGCCCTGGTATTTGCATTATTGATACTATTTACCAAAGTTCTGTATTCACAATAAACGTGGTTTGTTGCCTTATCCCCTGAAAAGATCCTGTGATATTTGTTATTTGGATAACATCTGTGTGCAGCAGCCACGAACAGCCCCATGGAACCAGCGTCCAGTGCGATGGACAATTTTTTTCCCAAGTATTTTTATCTTTGTACGTGTATTTCAGTATCTGGAAAATGTTACCACAAAAGTGTCCTGGTTTTTAATTTTTAAAATATAGTCTCCTTGGTGCTGGAGTACAGCAGATGCTTTAGCAACAGCGATAATTAAAGCCACCTCTGTCTCCAGTCTAAATCCACTTAATTCTAACTCTGAATCTTTCTGCCTTGAGCTAAAATGTCCTGGAACTGCTCTGTGCTTGTCCAGTTTGGGCTAAAAACTGTTCTGCCCTTTAGACTAAAGATGCAGGGGAGGGAGGCAGAGAGATAGCTAAAATTACAGGTTATAATGGAAATAAATGTGTTTATGGAGTGATTCAGTCCCGTGGCTGTTAACAAAAGGGAAATTATAACGAGGTGGAAAGAAACTGGTGGCTAAGAGCTGACAAGAGACAGGGTGAATTACACAGGAAAAAACACTGAATCGGTGAGAAGATATAGTTTGACACATTATAACCTCACAAAATGAGGTATTAGAAACCGATACCCCATCTCTATAATGAGACACACTCGGGTTCTCATGCTTCAACGACACATGCTGCAACATAACCACAATCAGTTGCAATAAGAGAAACTGAAAGCCCATCTCTATAATGAGGTACTCTGGAGGTCTAATTACTCTCACACTTGAACCATGCAATACATACGCTCTGTTTTACAAGCCATAACGCTGTTTTTGTGTCTAGACGCTCAGCTCAAGGGATAACACTGTACGTCCCCAGAGGCACAGGTACCACTGAGCACACAAGGAAGGAGGAAGGCAAGGACATGCACTGGACCTGTTTCACTGTAGCCTTGCACCTGGTGCAGTTTTCAACCTGTTCAAAGTAATTGTAAAATGCAGCCAAGCCAGAGAAGTTGAACTTAGCAGGGGTAGAAATGATTGATTGCCCAAGGGGGAAGGCCAAGGGTGAATGGGGACCCAGCCTGGCTAAAGGTCAAGTAGCAACAGTGTATTCACGCCAAACAGAGACCGGCCAGGACGGAGGAACCAGGCCTAGTCAGGCAAATGGAAGAGAAGCAGAATTCTGTATGGACATTTCTCAGCTGAGAGGCAATTGGAAGAGCGAAGAGCCAAAGCCACAAACACGCCCCAGGAAGCTGTCGGTGTCTCTTGGCTGCTGATGCCCTGCAAGCAACAGGGCTTGGTGTGCTGGGGACGGGAGGTGTGTGTGTGTGTGTGTGTGCGTGTGTGAAAGGGCTTAAGGGGGGGAGGGGGAGGTTAGGGCAGGGAGAGAGCTGTGTCTGTGTTGGGCTGATTTTACCCCTTTCCCCGTGGGCGGCCAATCAGAGCCGGGGGAGGAGTCGAAACCGTTTGTAGCTGAGCTGCTCCAGTCCGCTGTAAACAGAGCCGTTCTCCTCCCCCCGGAGACTGGCGGGGCTCCGCTGTTCTGGTCAGACTTTGGCCCCGGGGCTGCTCTGCAAACCCCGGTGGAATTAACCCTTCCGTAGCTGCCTGTCCTGTCCTGCGCGGAGCTGGCCGCGGGGCTGCGGACCAGGTGAGCAGGGAGCTGCAGACGGGGTGGGGGAGTCGGGCCGGTGCACCGGCTACGTCCTGCCTCCCCCTGCTGTGTCTCTGTGGATCCAGTTTAGCTCCCAGCTCCGAGCCAGGGTTGCAGGGAGAGCTGGGGCGCGCGGGCATCCCTGGGCAACCAGCCCATGTAAATCCCCCCAGTCCGGCTCGGTCCCCCCCCCCCCCCATCCCGCCTTGCGCGCTGCCCGCCCCCAGCCGCGGGGATTACACCGCGCGGAGAAATCGCCCTTGAAGGCAGCACCGAACAGTCGGGGAAGCGACTCTCTGGTTTGCTGGCCCCGTCCCAGGCCGGGTGCGGCGGGCGCTGGGTCGGCGAAGCGCGTGTGGACCAGGCAGGGCAGGATTGTCACCGGGCAGCGTTTTCTACCCCGCGGGGCAGGGGCAGTGACGGGCCAAGGGGCCGGGCAGGGAGAACCGGGCTCCCTGCATGCGCCCAGGGGACTCGTACTGGGGGAACTGCTGCACTTTCTCCTCCCGGCTCCCTCTGCCCGGGCAGGTGATGAACAGGCCGGGCAGGATTCGGTGTGTCTCGGTCCATGTTGGCAAACGGCGATTTCGCCGCACGCGAACCGACGGGGGAAAATTGCTGTTGATGATCAAACAGTACAGCTCGGTACCGTGGGAAAAGTGCTGCGAGAGACTTTAATAAAGCCACAATCCAGGGTTAGACTTGTGAGCTGGGCTGGTTACAGACGGGCTAGGAACCGGATGGTAAAACCAGGGATGGTTTGTGGCTAGAAGGACATGCGGGTTCCGTATTTTGACATGTGATGTTGACAATATCCGGTTTAGTGGTTTACACAGCGGTTACTTTTGGAACCTCAACGTTTCCTGTCACTAAATAATTGTCTGCTCCGCCCCCTTGACTTTGTGCCACTGTGAAAATTTAAATGGATCGGAAAAAAATTCTTTAAAAATCAACATCAGCGTTCTCCATTGAGATGTATAAAGAGAGAAACATGGAATTCTGCCAAGCCTGGTTATGAGACAAAATAGGGACTGTCGAGCAATTCCAGATGAAATGAGGTAGCAGTTACACACCCCATATTTGTCCCACTGATCTGCTAATACCTAGAGAAGTTATCAGATGGGTGTGTGTAGTTAACTACCTTCTATTAATTGATTGATGGATCTGTTCGCTTATTGCCTAACTGATTGAAATGACATTGCACATCCCTTTCGCTAAGGGGGTGGATGTTATCAAATCCATTTTGTAATGGCTTTCATTCTGCTTCCCCAAAAGCCAGATCTGAGCCACTCCCCTCTAATTTGAAAAGGTGGCAAATTCCAATCTGATGAAAGGGAATATGTTTTCGTACAAGGCTCTACTAGCCTGTGGAACTCCCTGCCACAAGATCTCATGGATCAATCTTTTCTGAATCCTGCCAAGCTCTTGGCATTTAGAGGGATAACGGGACCATCCAGCATTATAACAGCCAGTATTGCAAATTAACCTGGAGTGGGAAGGGCTCTAAACCCTCCTGTGGCAAGGTACAAGGCCCAGCTTCTAACCAATGGGAATGAGGGAGGAATCTGTCCCAGGGTCAGGTTATTCCATTACTGTCCACTACAGGGGTGTCCTGCCCCTTCCTCTGAAGCAGCTGGTGCTGGCTGCTATGAAAGATGGGGTGCTCACCTCAGATCTACTCAGCTGAGAGCTCTGTTGCTGTCATAAGTCTCAGCTGGGAATCTCTGTGTCTGGTGCTGCTCTCCCAGTCTCTGTCCTGCCATGGTGCTGGGACTTCATGGGGCATCCCCCAAGGGCAGAAAGCGGGAATGGCCAATCCACATGTGAAATTCCCGGCTCTCCCATAGAACCCTAACTACTTCTTGTAAACTACTTCCATAAGGGGGAAGCGATCAGTCCTGTCAGTTCAGGATCTGGCCCCGCTCTCTCCACATGGCAGTAACTCCAGCCCAGCACATGCATCGGTGTGGTTACGTTTGTCAAGTGCTTTGGGATCCTTCAGATGAAAATTGCTCTATGGAAACCAGGGCAGTGCTAGCACCGGCAGCTATAAATGACCTGTGGTGCCTGGCTATGGCTGGATGGATCAAACAGCAAGTCAAGCGAGCCAGAATAACCCTGACCCTTCTCTCCACAAGCAAACCCTCCAGTACTGACCAGACAGGGTTTCGGCAGAAAGAAACACACAAGGAAGATTCGGCAACCTGGAATTGGTTTGGTCAGCGCCTGCTCAGGCCAGGGTGACTCTGGGGATAAAAGCTGTGTCAAGGATACCTCAGTTCATTCAAATACAGCTCAGTCCCAGCCTGGCTTCTTGGGGTATTCGTGCAAAACTCACAATCAAATTATATTTGAAAAGGGGGTTTCTTTGATCACCCCACGTAGCCAAACTGCGCTTGAGGCGCAATCGAGGGAGCTGCTTTGTAGTTGTCCTTCAGAAGGGCTCGGCCAGCACTGCCGGACCCACTGTGAACAGAGCCTTGGTCATTGCGGGAAGGTGCTTCACATGTGAACATGTCTCTGGTTTTGGAGTCCACGTCTCGTTACCAGACAGACAAAGTGTGGAGTGAGTCGTGTCCTGTTGAGAAGATGGAGCCGGATCCACTTCTGGGTTCCCAGGAGGAAACCCAAATGAAACAAATGGAAACAACTCATGAGATCATCCCTCCAGAGGGTGGGAAGAGCAGGAAAGCTGGTCGTACAGGTATAGCTGCCTCTTTGGGATCTTCTTACACCTCTCCTGTCCAAGTAGAACTTGCAATGACTCACCTGATGGCCTTTGCCTCTCTCTAGGGGCGCCATGTAAAAGATACTTAAGTCAGCTACTCCCTGCAATATACTACTTTTTCCATTTGTGTCCCTCTAAAATATTTTGACCTGGGGTGTGGACTCCTTTGAAAATCTTAGACCTAGTTTGCAGACCTCCAGAGCTCTGCAGACCTCTGGTGTTGAAAGCCAATGTACTACTGCCTTTAGCTCAGGCAGGAGCGGTCTCTCTCTTTAGATCCAGAGATCCCTGCTTAAGTGCCTACATATTCATTCCACTTCAATGCAAGACAGGCTGGTCAAATTTCCATCAACAACTTTTTTGTTAACATTTTTCAGGGTTTCTAATGGAAACAGCAAATCTTCATTTCAGATTGAAAAAAATGATTTGTTTTAGGGGCCATTTTGTGTTTGAAACTAAGAGAAGAATCAATTTTTTTTTTAATTCAGAATTTTTGGGGTCTCCTCCCCCCCATTCTCTTCCTTTTTATATAAACATTTTTTCACTGGAAACTTTTTCATGGGGCAGGGGAAATCTCTGAAAACAGGAAGGGGGGAAGCGGTGGGCGGGGGAGTTCATTTTGAGTGTTTTTTTCTAAAAAGCTGAAGTGACTTTTCTCTTATTTGGAATGAAATATTTCACTTCATTCTCTGTTTCTTGCTGTATTTGCAAAATATCTCGTTTTTAAACCAGCTCCAGCTGATGCTGTTCATCATCGCAGGGCCGAGCCCTCCCTGCTATAGCACCATCGTGAGCATTAATGGCTTTTTCCATGACAGGTTTGCTATCTCGGTTGAAAGCAGGGGCACTTCACTGGGGAGTTCCGAGTGTGGTTCTCAATCTCCTCTTCCTCATCATCATCATCCTCATCATCCTCACTGCACAGTCAGGTGAGTCTAGAGCCAGCAGTGACCCTGTCTCTGTGCCTTACATTCAGTGCTGGAAATGTCACAATCCCACCCACCTTCTCCCCTCTACCCCCCGCCTCCACAACCACCCCCCGCTTCAATAGTCACATCGGACTCTTCTGAGCCATGGGGTTTTCTGTAGGGTCTCCCCCACCCCACAGTGCCCAGGTTCCCCTGGCTGTTGGCTCGTGCTGCTGTGTCACCTAAACACACCTGGTTACCCAGGGCTGTGAGTCACCATGTTACCTCTGTCTCCATTGGGAGGGAGTCGCACCTGTGTTCAGCTGGGTGTCCACTCCCTAACACCACCAGCCTTTCAGCCTCTCCTCCAGGCCACCCTGCCTTTGCCTTGCAGGTAACAATAGGTGCACCACAGTCCCCACCTCCCTTTGCAACGTTCCCCTGTGATATCCAGCCCTGACACTGGCTGCTCACAGAAATCCCCGATTTACTAGCTTTACCTTAAATTGCTACTCATATATCATGCACAGCACTTGTGAGCATATCTAATAAAACAAGAGACAATTTATTCAGGAAACAATAAAGATTTCATTAGAATTGAGAGAGCCAGATGGAAACAAATGGTAACAATACAAAATAAAATGCACACCTGGGTCCACACCTACCGTTCCTGTCTAATAAAGCCGCTTTCCCCACAAAGTCCAGTCTTTTGCAGAGCTGGCCAGCTTCGTAGGATCCAAGCCTTCCTGAAAGCTACCCTGCTCCTTCCTCAGTGAAAGGATCCGGAGGATCTTTTCCCCTCCTGTGTTATGTTCAAACAGACTACAGCGCCACCTGGTGGCTGGCCGCATCATCCCAGGAATTCCTATTCTACCTCTAGTATCTCACCTGTATGCGCATGTGGGGCTAAATTTGGGCAACAGCAAAGGAGATATGGTCTGGAAACATGGTGAATAGGTGTTGGCCTCCTTCTGTTGTGGAAGGGGAGAGACACTAACTGACTGTGTGTGGCTGTGAGTGACTGACTTGTCCCCTTGGGTACAGCAAATCTCTTACCTGGTGCTTTCTCATCCCCAGCAAAGAAATGTGAGCTGTGTCCAGCTGATCCTGTCTGCCCAGTGGCCACCTGCCCAGAGGGCTGGCTCGGGTACCTAGGGAAGTGTTACTATTTCTCAGAGGTTGAAGCAAACTGGACCTCTAGCCAGAGCAACTGCGCTGCATTCAACACCTCGCTGGCTGTGATTGACAGTGTTCGGGAAATGGTGAGACCCAGGTTGTGAACTGCATGGGGGGGTGTAGCAAAAGCAGATTTATGCTGGTTTTGCCCTGGGGCTGGCATGGCCCCAGATGCTGCTTGAATTTAAGGCAACATCCCATAGCCGCTTCTACAGCAAAGAATAGCCGGCGTGAAGAATGCTCCAGGCACTGTCCATCCTGCCTGTACACTAGGGACTGTGTGTCAGAGTGCTGTGGGGCTTATATGCTGACCTCAACTGCCGGGGAATTCCCAGTGGAAGAATCCAGTTGCTTTCCAGCCCCTTCTATGTGACAGGAGCAGCATTGCCAACCCAGGTATTTAAAAATCAGCAGTCAGAACCCCCAAAACCATGAGATTGGCTTTAGAAGTATAGCTTTGAAGGCTTTTAATTTGTTTCTAGGTATGAAAACTTTTAGTGGGTCACATTTTCAAGTTTTTCTCTGCCACCATGAGGATTAGAAACTTGTGAAAGAGGAGAGTCTCTTGTAATCACCTGACTCCAGGAGCTGGGGTGTTCAGAAAAGCACCAAACAGCAAGAGATTCTCATTAAAAGTGTGGGACTAGGTAAGAATGCAGGAATGATAAAGGTTTGGAATGAAGCTGGGAATCTGAGCCAGGTAGCTGCCAATTACTAGAGCTGGTTAAAAATTAGAATTTCCATCCTCTGTGAAATTCAGGATAAAAATGAATGTCAAAATATTAATCAGTCGAAGAAGCTGAAATTCAACTTTTAATTTTACATTCAATTCCAAAAATATGTCCAAATGTCTGGTTTTCACATTTGATCAAACCAATTTCTTTTCACACTCACAGATCAAAACATTTTGTTTCAGCATGGTTCAACATTGAACAACAGCTGTGGTTCCTCATGGGAGTTGTAGTTTGGGTGCCTTGTGCCCCCATTCTCCTCTGTGTGCCAGGATCCCTGACTGGACTACATCTCCCATGATGCAGAGCAGTGGCCTAGCCAGTCAGGAAACCATGATGCATTATAAGAGATGTGATCTGGGGGAACCTAGCTCATAGAGGAGAATGGAGATAGCAGGCACCCAAACTACAGCTCCCATGAGGTACCCTGGTAGCTCATCTGGCTACAGACTAATGTTGAACTGACCTGAAACAAAATCACTGCTTAGTGGAAAATTGAAAAATTTCAGTAAAATCGACATTTACCTTTGGAAAAAATCATTTTTGCAGAAAACACTCTTTCCGTCACAGAAATATTTTGATGGAAAAATCTCCCGCCAGCTCTACTAAAGACAACAGACTAGTCTTAGCATGATGTCCACACATCGGCTGATTTCCCTATAGTTCATGGAGTGGATGGGTGTTGTCTTTGAGTCTGGATTGTCATTTCTCTGTGTAGAATTCCCAACCCTGACCACCTGCCCAGCGTCTTGCGTAGCAGCTCAGAGAATCCTGTGCGCACCTGAAATGGTGTGTAATGCACATTTATTTTTATTTTTTTAACCAAGGATTTTGTGATGCGCTATAGAGGCTCCGATGGCTATTGGATCGGCCTCCACAGGGAACCAGGCCAGCCCTGGAAATGGACCAACGGCACCGAATTCAACAACTGGTGAGTCCATCTGAGTTCTTTTAACTCAGTGAATGATGCAGCTCCCATTTAAAATGGAAGACTGGCCTTGTAGTTAAGGCCCTGGGCTGTGACTTGAGTAATTTGGGTTTAATTCCTAGCACTGCCATAGATTTGTTGTGCCACCTGGAGTGTACTGCTCGGGGCTGGATTATCACTGCTAGTTGAAGTTGCTTTAACGGTTGTGTAGGTTTTTTAAATTATGTATTTGTTGCTGTTGCAGGTCTACAATACTGGGAAGAGAAGAATGTGCTTTTATAAGCCACGATATTGTCAGTTCCAGCTGCTCCAGGAAAGGATGCTGGATCTGCAGCAAATAAGCGGAGAAAATGGAAGGCAAAGCAAAGTGGCTGTAACCTGGCTGACATGGGCGTTGGCCTTTTAACGGGGCTTTGCAAAGCTGCCTCAGCAAGTGGGGAAACTTGATGCCAGCAGGCAGGAAGAGAGACGCTGGCTGAAGGACAGACGATATCTCCTCCCCTGGGATTCTCTGGAACCCGTGACCCTCCCAGGCTGCGGGCAGCCCCTGTGTTTAGGTTTCATAACATTTGGAGCCTGCTGCTTAAAATCCATCCATGGCCTTTATATTTATTTTCCAACTGTGCCCTCATTCATATTCCTTTTCCTGCCCAAATGCAACTACCCCTGGCCTGAATTCACCCTTGGTGATCACACAGCCCACGACAATGGGGCAGATGGGCCGTACGCTCTCCATACGATAGCACAGGCAGGTGCATGAGCAGCATGGTGGGACAGGCTCGTAGTAAGGCCTGCTGGGAGAGGAAACGGTATAAAAGCTTGCTTTGGCTGAGAGAAAGAGCAGGTGATGAACAGGCTGGGCAGGATTCGGTGTCTCGGTCCATGTTGGCAAACAGCAATTTCGTCGCACGCGAACCGACGGGGGAAAAGTGCTGTTGATGATCAAACTGTACAGCTCGGTACCATGGGAAAAGTGCTGCGTGAGACACAATCCAGTCACAATCCAGGGATTAAATTTTGGAGCTGGGCTGGTTACAGACAGGCTAGGAAACGAATGGTAAAACCAGGGATGGTTTGTGGCTAGAAGGACATATGGTTTCTATATTTGGACATATGATGTTGCCAATATGCAGTTCAGTGCTTTACACGGCATTTAGTTTTGGAACGCCAAGGTCTCCTGTCACTGTATAATTGTCGGCTTTCCCCCTGGGATATCTTCCCCTAAATGTCTAAATTCCTTTTGCTGGCTCTGAGCTGAGCCAGAACGGACTCCTCGCCCCACAGCCCGATGAGATCTAAGACCTCTGGTCGACTCCAGGCTGGAGCGCGTTTGGGCCTTGCCGTAGCCATGCGGAGTACAGCGACAAAGCTCTCTCCACGCTGGCTGCACAGGAAATGAACATTCAAATTTTCCTGGGCCATAGGGGGAGGGCGAATGTCCAGAGCGGTCTCAACGGGGCATTGGGGGGTACCTCCCGGAGGCCGTTAACGTCGCATTAAGTTACGTCCTGTCTACACTGACGCAAAATCGAGCCAATAAATTTGAATTAGGCACTACGCCACTTGCGGAGGTGGTTTTATTACATCGACTTTTGCCGCGATTTGAGTCGATGGAACTGCGGTGCCAGTGTAGACACAGGGTTACGGAGATCGACGGAAGTGACGTTATGTCGACCTCCGTTGCCACTGTAGGCCAAGCCTAAGACTCTAGCTCTGAGTGTCTCAGATGATGTCTATAACGTCTCCGCCGTCAGATCGACCTATCTGGATCGATTGAGAGGTCAATGAAGACCTGCTCAATCGATCCAGAAGTCAAGGCTGGTAAACCACCCCTCAAGTGGCGAGGCGCTGCCTCTAAGATGGGAACACAGTGCAGTGAAGACGCCATGCAGAGCCAGGCGACACTGCCTCGAAACGCAGTGCAGTGAAGACGCCATGCAGAAGGGAAGCACAGCAATCGAAGGGAGTTATGCAAGCTACTGTGCGTAGCTTGCGTAACTCCCATCGACTGCCGCCAAATCGCCAGGTAAGTGTAGACGAGGGCTTTGACACATTCCCAGCTGCAGATCCCATGGCTGCCACCCTTCTTTGGGATGTGATCCTCCCCAGCCTGGCTGTCTGGAGCCCCAGAACCAGTGCCTCAGTCCTCCCAAGCTCCCAGCTGGTTACATCCACTCTGATAGATTTCCAGGTCTCTAGGGGCACTCTGAGTTCTCGATTGACCCCTTCACAGACAATGTGTCAGGGGAGCCAGGAACATGGGCTTAGCAAAGGGATTTCTTAACCACAGGTACTTGTGTGTTTAAAGAAGCACTACCGAGAGTTACAGAGCTTCACAAAATCACAAACAGTCCTGAGACAAACTGCCCGCGATCCCTTATGTCTGGTCTCACCCCTTCTATCACTATGTCCACACTACAGCCTACTTGGTAAAACATATGCAGCTCAGGGGTGTGAGTATCTCCTGCAGAGTGAGATAAGTTATGCCAGCATAAGCGCCAGTGTGCACAGTGCTATGTTGGCAGGAGAGCTTCTCTTGCTGACATAGCTTCTGCAGCTCACGGGGGTGGTTTTTTTATGCCGACGGGAGAGCTCTCTCCCATTGGCATAGAGTGTCTTCATGCATGCTGCAGCGGTGCAGCTGTATTGATAGAGATGCTCGGCTGCCATGCTGCTAATGTAGATGTGACTCTGGGATCTGCTCAGCATCTCAGCAAGGCAGAGACCCTCCTGCTTTCTCTCCCCAACCTTGACTTCTGACACATGGTGGTTGAAGGCCCCCCCTGGCTCTGAGAGCATCCCCTCTTCAGTATAGTCTGTGTCTCCTTTTGCCATGTGGGATTGTCTGAGCTCCATGGACCTCCCTTATTTCTCAAGTAAATTCTTCACTGAGGTACATCCCTATGCCAATAGCAGAATCAGGGCTACTTGGTTTAGTTACTAAGATACAATTTTTCAACTTTTTAATCCTATTAGCCCTGCAGAGTGAAGGGAAGTCTGGGAAAGGACTCTTTCATCCAGCAGACAAAGGAAGAGTGAGATCTAATGGCTGGAAGTTAAAGCTAGACAGATTTAGGCTAGAAATAAGGTGCACATATGTTACCATGAGGGGGATTTACCACTGTCACAAATTACCAAGTGTTGTGGTGGGTCCCCGTCACTTGGAGTCTTTAAATCATTGCTGGGAGTCTCTCAGAGATCTGCTCTAGCTCAGACACCAGTTGATGATGCAGGAATCACTGGGTGAGTGATCTTTGGCCTGTGCTCAATACAGGAGGTCAGACGAGATGATCAGAATGGTCCCTTCTGGCCTCATCAATTGTGAATCTGTGACTTAATCTGGCTAATGCTGGTTCATATAGAAGCATCACCTTCTGTGGTTGATAAAGCTGCGTAGTAGTGTTTTTAGGAAAATTTAGCCACAGAAGGGAGAATAAGTGAGCTACCTTATTTGCTCAGGTGAATGAAATTCATAAATACATCGGGAAGCAGGGATGGCTGGAAATTTCCCATTCTGAAATAGGATGGGAAGAGGGGTTTTCTGAAAGTGTGTGGCACACCCATAGGGAATGGTCACTGGATGTTTTTTTTTTAACATGGCTTTATTAAATTATAGAATATTATTGATAGTTTCCTATTTCTCCTTTCAGGAGGAGGCAAGCGCATCAAGCACGTACTGTGCATGCATTTGCCTTTTTCATTTCCCCTCACACTTCTGTTAGATGCACTGCAGAATTACTGCACTGAACAGCTGAGCTGAAAGATGACGGAGAATGTCTTCTTTTTAGGAGTGAAGATGGGAATGTTCAGTGACAGGAAGCCATTTCTACTCAATGGCAGGAGCTTGGAGGTAATGACGCCGATCTCACATTCAGCAGTGCCTACCCCAGCGCTCAGAACTCACGAGTCAGCTCCAAATACATGACAAGCCTGGCTTACAAACATCACCCGATTTTCAACACAAACAATTGTGCCACCTCAGTTTTGAACATTTAAGGGAATTCCAGCCAGCCCATTGCCCACTGCCTGCCTCCACAATGTGTGTGTGGTTTTCAGGATACAGGTCTGGTCTTAAGAATCATAGAATCATAGAGTTGGAAGGGACCTCAGGAGGTATCTAGTCCAACCCCCTCCTCAAAGCAGGACTAACCTCAGCTATATCATCCCAGCAAGGGTTTTGTCAAGCCTCTAAAGATGGAGATTCCACCACCTCCCTAGGTAACCCATTCCAGTGCTTCACCACCCTCCTAGTGAAAAACTTTTTCCTAATGTCCAACCTAGACCTCCCCGCCTGCAACTTGAGACCGTTGCTCCTTGTTCTGTCATCTACCACCACTGAGAACAGCCTAGCTTCATCCTCCCTGAAACCCCCTTTCAGGTAGTTAAAGGCTGCTATCAAATCCCCCCTCATTCTGCTCCTCTGTAGACTAAACAAGCCTAGTTCCTTCAGCCTTTCCTCATAAGTCTTGTGCTCCAGCCTCCTAATCATTTTTGTTGCCCTCCGCTGGATTCTCTCCAACCTGTCCACATCCTTTTTGTAGTGGGGGGCCCAAAACTGGACACAATACCCCAAATGTGGCCTCACCAGCGCTGAATAGAGGGGAATGATCACTTCCTGCGATCTGCTGGCAATGCTCCTACCAATGCGGCCCAATATTCTATTAGCCTTCCTGGCAACCAGGGCACACTGCTGACTCATATCCAGCTTCTTATCCATTGTTACCCCCAGGTCCTTACCTGCAGAACTGCTGCCCAGCTCGTCGGTCCCCAGTCTATAGTTGTGCATGGGATTCTTCCTTCCTAAGTGCAGGACTCTGCACTTGTCCTTGTTGAACCTCATCAGATTTCTTTTGACCCAATCCTCCAGTTTGTTTAGGTCCTTCTGTATCCTATCCCTACCTTCCAGGGTATCTACCACTCTCCCTAGCTTAGTGTCATCTGCAAACTTGCTGAGGGTGCAATCTACCCCATCCTCTAGATTATAAAAGACTCTAGATCATTAGACACTTGCCCTTTGCCCTGGCCTCTCCAGCGCGACTTGCCAGACACTGCTGCTCTGGGCACCCGGCCTTGTAGAGACTTGTCACCACCAACCAACAGACGCAGCCACAATGACAGCTCTGCCCGCCCGCTTCCCTGTCTCCTCTGGGCAGGGCAGGGCACCTACCAGGAGCCTCTCACTCCCCTTGTCCCAGTCAGATTTCAGGCCCTGCAGCTCTTCTCTCTCCTCCCTCAGACGCTGCAGGCGGCTCAAGATTTGCTCCTGAAAACACAGACAAGGGCTCTGGGGGCTGGTTCCAGTCCTGGTTTGTGCCCTGCGATCGTCACTGAGCAGAGGCTGGGGAACTACGTCCCCTTCTCCAACCCACTGAAAAGTGACTGACCCCAGCTCCAAGGGAACTCCCCGGGCAGAGCTGCTGGGCCCAGCCCGGCTCCTCCCCAGCACCATCAGACCCAGGAACGTTCTTTGGTCCTGGGATCGGGCACTTCCCAGGTTCCAATCCGGGGCTGCTCAGACCCAGGCCAGGGGCTCTGTGAGGGCAGAGGCTGGGCCTGTAACTCCCAGCCATGGCGATAACTGCGCCCTACCCTATACTTCTGGGCAGCCTCCTCAATGGGGAGCACGGTGAGCCCGGGACTCTCTGCAGATCACACAGATGGGGGTTTGATCCTCCTCACAGAACAGTTTCAGTTTCTCCTCGTGTGTCTCACACAGATTCTCCTGCTGTGCTTTCCCTGGCTTTAACCCCAGCTGTTTCAGTGCCTCTACGATATTGGCCAGCTGTGTGTTGGTCTGCAGTTTCCCCTTCTGGAACAGCATTCGGAACTTGGGACAGGAGATCTCTGTACCCAATTCAGGCTCCCTTTGCTCACAGAGCTGGGTGATGCAGGCTCGGCAGAAGTTGTGCCACAGTCTATGGTCACCGGCTCTGTTAGATCCTCCAGGCAGATGGAGCAAGAGCTTCTTCTTGCATTTTCTGTGTTGGAGCCGCTGAGGCCATGGCAGCAGGACTGAGTGTCTGCGATTCTGGTTTCTTCCCTTTGCTCTAGCTCTGTGCAGCTGGTGCTGACAGTGGCAGGTGTCTCCTGCACATCAGCTATTTATTCTCACTCACAGAGGGAGTGAAGAAGGAGGAGGTGCCCCAGGAGCAGGAGGAGGAGAGAAGAGAGAGTGGGAAATGAATGGTAGACAGGGAGAAGTGGAAAACCAGAGATAGAACAGAGAAGAAGAAGGGCTGGGACTGGGAGGGCAAACAGACTGAGTTATCAGCCTCTAAGGGCTGGTCTACACTAGGAAATTAGGTCGATATAACTACATCACTCAGGGGTGTGAAAAATCCAAAGCCCTGAGAGACACAGTTAAACCAACCTAACCCCGGTGCAGACAGCGCTAGGTGGATGGGAGAATTCCCCCATTGACAGAGCCACTGCCTCTCGGGGAGGTGGATTTACTGCACTGATGGGAGAACCCTTCCCAGGGCTGTAGGTAGCGTCTTCACTGTAGTGCTCCAGTGGCGCAGCTCTGCCACCGCAGTGTTTGCAGTGTAGACAAGCCCTGAGTATCAGGATTTGTTATGCTCTGTGGGGCTTGTTAGAGGCTTGCTGCTAAAAATCACCAGACTTTTCTCCTGTCTTGGACACGCTCTTCAGCATTTCTGTATACCCCTCCTCCCCCAGTCCTGCTGGGATCAAACAGAACGGACGGGCTGCCTCCTCCTCATTACCCTTTGGCCAACTGGAAGGTGCACTGGGCTGGGAAACAGGAGGCCTTAAATTCTGCACTCCTCTCTACTACTGACGGGTGCTAGTTATTCTGTGCCTGGCACAATTCTCATGTGGCAACGTAAAGTGTCACAAGGGGAGAAGGAAGGAAGGAGCTCACCTCGCCAAGAAACACACTTTAGAAAGAGTGTGACTCCCTCAGGCCAGGTGTGGGCCAGCCGGATTCACTCCCTGACAGAGCAGGGAAGGGAGCTCTGCCTACTAGGAATTCTTCAGCAAAACTGCAGGAGGTGAGAGGAGTCTGGGCTCTGAAAACCAGAGGCAGCAGCAGGAGCTGTGCTGCTCAAGGAGTGCCAGGGGAACCCGCACCTTGAAAAGAAGGTGCTGGATTTGGCCCCACAGCCTGGGGCTTGTCTCCCGCCAGAGATTTTGGTCTTCCCAGAAAGGCAAAAGACTTTGATCACACGTGGGGCAGATGGAGTATGGAAAACTTATGGGGAAACGGGGCTGGAAACAACTGAATATAAAAGCTGGTGACTTAAATACCAACGTTTCCTTTGAAAGAATTGTTATGTCTCTGGGTTCTTTTTTCCCACCATTTCTGTGGCCATCAGGTGGTCCTGGCCCACCAGGGAGAGCCTGGCAACACCTCCTGATTGAGTAAAACCTTTCACCCACTGAGAAGTTACACAAGTGGAGCAAAGGAACCTGGCTCTAACAGGGCAGATCCAAGTCTTAGCAGACACCAAGCCAGGCTGCCTTTCAAAAAGAACTTGCCAAATCTTTGTGCTTGACTATGATGTCCATAATATGGGGCTACCCATGCATATGTAACCTACTGTGTCTAGTGGTGACTGTGTTGCGGATAACAGCCTACTGGTGCTGCCAGGAGTTGTAGGTAGTTCTTTATTTCAAGCGGGAAAGGGCTGTGTTGCAATGATATAAGATCAAGGTTCAAACCTTGGTGCTAAAATCTGGTATATTACATTTAAAAAAAAAAAGTTTATTTTTTAAAATCTAGAAAATGACTTACCAAAAACTCCACTAAGGAACATTATTTACAAGGATTATTGTGATACTGGGGCACACTGAGCATCTGCAACATTCCCGCTTCCTGCTGTTGGGTCATCATAGCCGTGCACCAGCACCACTCTAGTTAAAGTTGCATCATAACATCTGATTTCAGGTTGACTTTTATAAAACCTCTCAATGTGACATGGTTAGTCACAGCTCTTTGAAATTTAGTGTGCCTCATGAGGGTGCAGGGTAGGGTTAGTGACCTTAACTTGGAGTCATTACAGCTAGGGGTTCCAAAGATATAAACCCCGGGGTTAAAAAAAAACATTTTAAGAAAAAGTTTCTACATGGACTTTTTTGCAGAGAGTTTGAAATCAAACTACAGGTGTCAGGTGGGTCAAAATGGTCTCAACCTGTCAAAATTTGCCTGGCACCAACAAAAACTTTGGGAAGGGGCCTAAATTGGTATTTACCAAATTAGTATTTAAGAAAATGTAGATTTTTTACTATGTGAATGTGCCAATAAAGAAAAACAGCTAAAGGGTTTCCATGACCGCCATTGTATGTGCTGTAACCTCAGTCCTTGAAAGTGCTCTAAACCCTGACGGTTACTTGAAATGCTTTGATATTTGATACCCTCATGAGAGCAAGGGGTAGCATTAGTGATCCCAATTTGGGGTCTTTCGATCAAGGAGATCCTGAATTACAGGCCCCCCAAAAACAGTTTATTCCCCCTGCCTTGTACTGTTCAACTGACAAGTGTGTGTGTGTGTGTGTGTGTGTGTGTCACAGGCCACGTGTGCTGCTGTGTATAGTTAGTACAAGGGTCACCTGGCCCCACTGCACCCCTGAGATTCCTTCCGGCTGTAGCTGCAATGGCAAAAGATGCAAAACCCTCAGTTTCTGGGCTCTGAGCCAACCGGCTGGATTCATACGAACCACGTGAGTTCCCCAGGCACCATCCCCAGCTCCTTCCAGAACAGGGAAGGGAGGAAACGCTGCAGCATCACTGCCACTTGGACAAACGCCCTGAGCCAGAGACCTGCTTGCAAACGTCCCTCTGCCTAACAGCTTTAGCCCTCCTGCCACTGCCCCTCCCCCAGCACCCCCCACCTGTGCCCCCCTCCCCAGCCACTACCTCTGCCCCCAGCAACCTCCCCCACCCGCAGCAGCTCCCCCAGCCCCCAGCATCCCGCCCCAGAGGCGCCATGTAGCTATTGGCGGCCGCTATTTCGCCGCCGCCCCCGAGCTGCTGCGCCCCTTGTCAATGCTCAGCCGCCGGCTGCCGGGCCAGTGACCGGCCCGCCCCGCTCCGGCAGGGGCCGACTCAGTGCGGGGCGGCTTCAGCTGCTAGCAAGGAGGCCGGGCCAGGTAACACAACAACAACAACAACGCCGTCGGGAGAGGGTGTGTGTGTGTGTGTGTGTGTGTGTGTGCGCGCGCGCTCGGTCCAGGAGCGCGGCAGCTGCTGCAGCTCCCCCCGACCAGGACCCGGGGACAGAGCCGGGGCGGGAGGGCGATGGGACCGGCAGGGGGAAGCGGCAAAGCCCCGGGGGAGGGAGCCCCCGCCCCGCCTGGGGAGAAGCCTGCCTGGGAGGGGACAGGAGCCCGCCCCGGGGGCCCAGCGGGACCAAAGCGCCGCCCCGCTCCGCGGCGAGCTGAGACGCTGCTTGGCCGGCGCAGCGCAGCGCTCACCGCGGGCGGGTTAATTTCTTCTTGTGAGGATGTGAGGCGGGGGCGGGGTTTGTGTTTCTTTGTGTTTCTTTCTCCCCCGCCCCCGGCATCACCTTTGTTGGTAAATCACTAAACTGAAGTTCAAGATCGAGGGGGTGAAAGACAAGAAGAGAAAAACCTTGGTCCAGTGAATCCTTCCCAGCCCCACCTGCGTCTGCAGGGCCAATGTTACTTCCAGAGCAGGGGGTGCTTCACCCTCCCACCCCCAGAGCTCTGGAGTGGGGGGGGAGGCCGTGAATCTGCATCCTGGAGCCCTAGTCGGGCTCCCTTCCTGGCCAATGCTGGCCTCTCTGTGGGCAAGGCTGGCCTTGGCAGCTGTCCCAGTCTAGGGAAAGTCACAGGCACAGTCTGTTTCCTGGGAGGACGTTACACCACGGCACAGCCTGGCAGGGGTCGCACGCCTGGGTGCAGCATGAGCCCTGAGTGACTCTAAGGGCTGGTCTGAACCAGAAAGTTGGGTCAGCCCAGCTACATCGCTCAGGATGTGATTTAACTGACCTAAGCCCCAGGCCTGGTCTGCACTGCCAGCAGCCCTCAACGGGAGATACACAAGCACATACTGTAGCTTGCATTTCTCCCCTCGACTTGCTTACATTCCCTACTGTGGCATTTCCACGGTGCTGCATCAACGGGAGACGCCCTCTGGTCAACGCAGCCTTATGCTTTTCCAGGGGGTGGATTTATTGCATCGACCGGAAAGCACTTCTGGGATGGACTGAGCCGGTCTCCACTGTGTGTAATATACCGTGTGTAAGCCAGGTGTGCAAGCCACTGACAGTCCCTGGGCTGGACTCCCAATTATTCTGCTTGCTGCTTTTAGCCATGCTCAGGCCTCTGCAGGAACTTAGCATAACTAAGCAAACCGGGAGGGGGTGGGAGGTGAGACAGTGAACACGTGAAGTGGACTTGACCCTGCGTTCTCTCACTCTGAATATGCTGGGGCAGATATCTGGGAAAAACAGGACGTCTGGATATATTTTAGGACTGCATCTATGGGGAAATTATTGCTAGACTTATAGCTTAAGGCTGCTAGTTTAAAAAATATTTTCTTTTAGTGAAATGTCTCTGTAACTCCTGAGAGGTAGCCGGGTTAGTCTGTGTACAGCAAAAACAACGAGAGTCCTGTAGCACCTTAAAGACTAACAAATTTCTGTGGGCATAAGCTTTCGTGGGCTGCAACTCACTTGGTCAGATGCATGAAGTGGAAATCACAGATAAGAGGTATATATAAATACATCCAAGGGTAAGAAACATAACAATGGAGAGGGCAAGTGCTAACAAAGTCAGTTCAGTTAGGGTAGATGAGGCCTATTCACAACCGTTGATTGGAAGGTGAGAATGTGTGAACAGTGACAATTACTTCTTGTAATGAGAGAACCATGCCAAGTTCCAGTTCAAACCCAGTCTGATTGTGTCAAGTTTGCAGATGAGTTCCAGCTCTGCAGTTTCTCACTGAAATCTGTTTTTGACATTTTTTGGTTGAAGAATGGCAACTTTCAAGTCAGCTACAGAGTGTCTTGGGAGATTGAAGTGCTCTCCGACTGGTTTATGGATGTTACCATTTTTTATGTCTGATTTGTGTCCATTTATTCTTTTGCGTAGTGACAGTCCGGTACATGGCAGAGGGGCATTGCTGGCACGTGATGGTGTATATCACATTAGTAGATGTGCAGGTGAATGAGCTCCTGATGGTGTGGCTGATGTGGTTAGGACCTGTGATGGTGTCACTAGAGTCGATGTGCAGGCAGACCTGGCAACGGGGTTTATTGCAGGGATAGGTTCCTGGGTTAGTATTCTTCTTGTATGGTGTACTGTTGCTGGTGAGTATTTGCTTCAGGTTGGGGGGCTGTCTGTAAGCAAGGATAGGTCTGCCTCCCATGGCTTGAGCGAGTGAGGGATCATCTGCTAGGATAGGTTGTAGATCCTTAATGATGTGTTGGAGAGTGCTGCAGACCATGAGGATGAGTCATTGACATCAAATCACCAGAGCCAGGGCGTGATCTGCTGGTAGGGAGATCCCCAGAGAGCCCTCACCTGGGACGGGTGTGGCTGGCAGGTGGGGCCTTTTCACCCCAACAATACTTTTATATTTAATATTGAAATGGCCCCTCCACTTCCAGCCCTGGCCCCTGCACTCTTAGGCCTTGTCTACACTGGCTTTGTCCCTTCCCCTGTCCGGCATTGCTGCCATTGATGCAGTGCCACAGATGGTCGCCATGGTGCAAGCACTAGTGTGGACAGACTGCCACTGGCTGTGGCATTTTACCCACTGCACCATGGAACCCCAGCTCAGAGCTGGTGCAGACGAAGCCTGTTTGTCTGAATCTCCTCCCCACAGCCTGTCCCACTCCCCACACACGTCTTATCTCCTCCCCACTGCCCGTGTCCCTGTCCCTGCGTCACACTCACTCGCCGTCTGGTTTGTTATTTCTCCTCTTCCCCAGGCCAAGCTGCGATGAGGGGGAAGGTTCCCTCGTTCTCCCCCGGCTGCACAGTGAGCTCCGCTCTGCCTGGCTACCTCGCTCTCTGCCTCGCTCTGCAGGCTCACAGGCTGGCGTCAGGTAGGAGCTCCGGCCTCTCGCTGGGTTTGCTGCCCGTTCTCACACACAGCTCTGCTGCTCTGCAGCTCCTGACAAACACAGAGATGTGATCACGTTGCCCCCTTCCATGGTCACCCGCACTGACACCCCCACAGCTCAGGGACACCCAGAACATCTTTCTTTCTAACACCGCTTGGTGGACACCTGCCAGCCAGACTCCTGGGTAAACACTCCCTTTGACTTCAGTAGGGCCTGGATTCCTCCCCTGGATTTGGTGTCTCCAGTTCCCTTATCGTCCTTGATTTAATCTAGCACCAGCCTCCTCTCTTCCCCCTCCTGCTCTTGTGAAAGTGTCCCCCTGTCCTCCTGCCACCTTGAATATTCCCTGACAAGAAACTCCATTGACACAGAGCTATGGTTATCTGGGGCATCGCCTGCCCTTCCAGAGCCTCAGTTCAGCAAAACTCAAACTGCTGAAACCAGGAAATACGGAGTTAAAGCCCAAGCCAACATGACCTTAACTCTGCCACACTCCCTCTCTCCTCCCCAGAGCTGGCAATAGCCAATGGGAATTATCTGCATGCACTCCAGCTGCATTCACTGCGTTAGGTGTAGCTGTATTGAATGATGGAGACATTAACAGGAGCAGCGTGGTAGAGCTGTGATAGTGATATGAGATCTGGATCTGAGCCCCCCACGTGTGTGATGACAGGAGAGAAGTACAGGTGTGCCTTGAGGGATCGTGCATCTCTCATTTCAGCCCTGAGCTGTGTAGTTGTGTCAGGACACAACTCAGGGGTTTGCTTGCCATGAGGATTCTCTGTGTGTTCAGTGATGAGAAAGAGACCATGGCGTGTGAGACGGAGTGCCATGTGTGAGGGTGAAGGGGCTGTTAAAGGGGATGAAGAGTTTGTAAAATGTAACAAGTGTGGGGCTGTTTCTGGGCAGAAGCTCAGTGCTGAGTGCAGAACAGGGGTTGGTAGCTCCCACTCAGCACAGCTCACCTAGACAAATTTTCCCTTAGCAAAGAGAAGGCGTTTGACAGACATCATGTGCCCAGTTCCCTGAGTGACGTGCACTGCCTGCAAAGGCAGAGTGCAAGTATGTGTGATGTGGGTATATCGGGTCAGCGCTCAGCGAGGGCAGAGTTAAGGTTGCTTTGACGTGTACCTTACCTTTGCATTTGCTGATTGTCAGAGATCTGAGTCTTGCTGAACTCCATTTTCTGGAAGGAGCTGAGATACCTCTGGGAACCTTAACTCTGCATTCGCAAAGATTTTGTCAGACTTTCCTAGTTTCTTGAACAGAAAGAGCACTCTTTGTAGTAGGCCTTAGTGTTCATTTAGGCAATTGTAGTTCTCATTTAGGTTTGTGGCTAGATAATAACAAAAAGCCCTAACTTTCATATAGTGCTTTTCATCAGCTCAAGGAACTTTATTCATTATCTCCATTTTACAGATGGGGAAACTGAGGGACAGAGTGGTGAAGTGACTTGCCCAAGGTCATCCCGTAGGTCAGTGGCATAGCCAGGAATAGTCCCAGTCCAGTGGTCTCTCCACTAGGCCACACGGTGGCTATGCCATTCCTCAGCACTTCTCCCCCAACCTGTACATTTTGTTACACTGGAATGGGGATAATGGTTGTACTTTGAGGTGTTTACAGTTTGCCAACAGGGCTGGTCAAAGAAATCTGAGACAAGGTTTATGTCCCAGTACCTTGACAGTTCCACAGTGCTTACAGTGGCTGTAAGTGTGAGAGAATTTCTGTATGTGTCTCCTTCTCCACCCCCTGCTCACCATCCCTCACAATATGTAGTCCCCCTTCCCCCGCCAATATTTCCAGCTCTCCCTCCCCTTCCCACACCATTAAGCCACTAGTTAACACTGTAGAAGCCTTTAATATGTAAGATGTTGCTCCCTGCTGTCTCCAGATGGGGTAGACATACCTGCGCTAGCTCTGATCAAGCTATCATGCTATAAATGGCACAGTAGGCACAGAGGCACAAGCAGCCTCCCTGAATATGGGGGTCCTGGGCATGATCATACCTGAGGAGCTAGCCCATCCCCCCACTCATACCACAGCTACAGTTTTTCATGCTAGCTTAATCAAAGCTAGTGGGTGCATGTCTAACAAAACTGGCAATTACATCTCCAGCTCAAAGCACAGACGTCCCCTCATTGTTACCAGCTTGCAGAACTTTATCACAAGTCTCGTGATATTTGGTATGTTTCTTAAAGTCCTGGAGGCCTGTGAGTAGGTGAGAATCTCAGCTTTCCTTTTAAAGGTTTCTTTCCCTCGTGGTGAGAAAATGCTTGGAAATGTGACAGTGGGTGAGCAAAAACAACCCCAATTTTATGATTTTTTTTTTAAAAACTTTATTTTTAAGCCAATCCCATGATCTTTTGGGGGGGCTGACTCATGATTTTTGAACACTTCAAAGTGTCAATAAGTTGTCAATAAGCAACTTGCTACACTTACTTTCCTGTCTGTTTTGGTTCATCTCCAATTTAATTTTCTTTTTCCCCTGATACATTTCACAGCACAGTTCACAGTGATTGGACCTGACCATCCAGTCACCGCCTCCCTAGGTGGGGAGGCTGTCCTGCCCTGTCACCTCTCCCCCAGGATGAGCGCTGAGAACATGGAGCTGAGATGGTTCCGATCCCAGTTCTCTGCAGTCGTGCACCTGTATAAGGATGGACAGGATAAGTCTGGAGAGCAGATGCCAGGATATCAGGGAAGGACAGAGCTGCTGAAAGACGACATCGCCAGTGGGAGAGTTTCCCTGAGAATACACAATGTCCAACTTTCTGACCATGGACAGTACATGTGTTTCTTTCAGTCCCGTGTCTTCTATGAAGAAGCTTTACTAGAACTGCAAGTGGCAGGTCTGTAGGTTGTTTTACCTTCCTAGCAGTGTAATAAATGGAGCAGAAGAGCTCATTGTGAGAGGACTGGGAATATTTCTCATTCACATGTTGATACCTAAAATTCCCTTTCAACTTCCAGTTATTGAACAGCAGGGGCAGTAGCTGCTCTCTGAGAAGGAACTGGAGGAATCTGACACGAGTGCTCTGCCCTCTGCATATTTTTCTAACTTGGCTTTGTTTTAAATAGAACGTAATAAAGTTAAAACATTCCTTAGTCATTTAAACAGCCCCACCATTCCCATTTCCCAGGCTCTAGTTCTAGCATCAGGTGACTTTCCCAGTTTTGCTCATATAAATGTACAGCATTTTCTGTAGAATGTTCCCAAGATGTTTCCATTTTATGAACCAGGTTTGGGTTAGT
>NW_027132993.1:0-5610 GCF_026122565.2 Emydura macquarii macquarii | reverse complement strand
GTTGTGTTTCGGGTCGCGGGAGGCCAGATCGGGTCCGTGAACGGTTGTGTTTTGGGCCGCGGGAGGCCGTGTCCTGGGCCCGTGAACGGTTGTGTTTCGGGCCGCCGTGTACTGGGCCCGTGAACGGTTGTGTTTCGGGCCGCGGGAGGCCGTGACCTGGGCCCGTGAACGGTGGCCTGTGTGTTTCGGGCCGCGGGAGGCCGTGTCCTGGGCCCGTGAACGGTTGTGTTTCGGGTCGCGGGAGGCCAGTGTCGGGCCCGTGAAGGGTTGTGTTTGGGCCGCGGGAGGGCGTGGCCTGGGTCCGTGAACGGTTGTGTTTCGTGCCCTGGGCCCGTGAACGGTTGTGTTTCGGGTCCGCGGGAGGCCAGATCGGGCCCGTGAACGGTTGTGTTTTGGGCCGCGGGAGGCCGTGTCCTGGGCCCGTGAACGGTTGTGTTTCGGGTCGCGGGAGGCCAGATCGGGTCCGTGAACGGTTGTGTTTTGGGCCGCGGGAGGCCGTGTCCTGAGCCCGTGAACGGTTGTGTTTCGGGCCGCGGGAGGCCGTGTACTGGGCCCGTGAACGGTTGTGTTTCGGGCCGCGGGAGGCCGTGTCCTGGGCCTGTGAACGGTTGTGTTTCGGGTCGCGGGAGGCCAGATCGGGCCCGTGAACGGTTGTGTTTTCGGCCGCGGGAGGCCGTGTTCTGGGCCCGTGAACGGTTGTGTTTCGGGCCGCGGGAGGCCGTGTCCTGGGCCCGTGAACGGTTGTGTTTCGGGCCGCGGGAGGCCGTGTCCTGGGCCCGTGAACGGTTGTGTTTTGGGCCGCGGGAGGCCGTGTCCTGGGCCCGTGAACGGTTGTGTTTCGGGCCGCGGGAGGCCGTGACCTGGGCCTGTGAACAGTTGTGTTTCGGGCCGCGGGAGGCCGTGTCCTGGGCCTGTGAACGGTTGTGTTTCGGGTCGCGGGAGGCCAGATCGGGCCCGTGAAAGGTTGTGTTTCGGGCCGCGGGAGGCCGTGTCCTGGGCCCGTGAACGGTTGTGTTTCGGGCCGCGGGAGGCTGTGTCCTGGGCCCGTGAACGGTTGTGTTTTGGGCCACGGGAGGCCGTGCCCTGGGCCCGTGAACGGCCGTGCCCTGGGCCTGTGAACGGTAGTGTTTCGGGCCGCGGGAGGCCGTGTCCTGGGCCTGTGAACGGTTGTGTTTCAGGCCGCGGGAGGCCGTGCCCTGGGCCCGTGAACGGTTGTGTTTCGGGCCGCGGGAGGCCAGATCGGGCCCGTGAACGGTTGTGTTTCGGGCCGCGGGAGGCCAGATCGGCCCCGTGAACGATTTTGTTTTGGGCCGCGGGAGGCCGTGTCCTGGGCCCGTGAACGCTTGTGTCTTCGGCCGCAGGAGGCCGTGCCCTGGGCCCGTGAACGGTTGTGTTTTGGGCCGCGGGAGGCCGTGTCCTGGGCCCGTGAACGGTTGTGTTTTGGGCCGCGGGAGGCCGTGTCCTGGGCCCGTGAACGGTTGTGTTTTGGGCCGCGGGAGGCCGTGTCCTGGGCCCGTGAACGGTTGTGTTTCGGGCCGCGGGAGGCCGTGCCCTGGGCCCGTGAACGGTTGTGTTTCGGGTCGCGGGAGGCCAGATCGGGCCCGTGAATGGTTGTGTTTTCGGGCCGCGGGAGGCCGTGTCCTGGGCCCGTGAACGGTTGTGTTTCGGGTCACGGGAGGCCAGATCGGGTCCGTGAACGGTTGTGTTTTGGGCCGCGGGAGGCCGTGTCCTGAGCCCGTGAACGGTTGTGTTTCGGGCCGCGGGAGGCCGTGTACTGGGCCCGTGAACGGTTGTGTTTCGGGCCGCGGGAGGCCGTGACCTGGGCCTGTGAACGGTTGTGTTTCGGGCCGCGGGAGGCCGTGTCCTGGGCCTGTGAACGGTTGTGTTTCGGGTCGCGGGAGGCCAGATCGGGCCCGTGAACGGTTGTGTTTTCGGCCGCGGGAGGCCGTGTCCTGGGCCCGTGAACGGTTGTGTTTCGGGTCACGGGAGGCCAGATCGGGCCCGTGAAAGGTTGTGTTTTGGGCCGCGGGAGGCCGTGTCCTGGGCCCGTGAACGGTTGTGTTTCGGGCCGCGGGAGGCCGTGTCCTGGGCCCGTGAACGGTTGTGTTTCGGGCCGCGGGAGGCCGTGTCCTGGGCCCGTGAACGGTTGTGTTTCGGGCCGCGGGAGGCCGTGTACTGGGCCCGTGAACGGTTGTGTTTCGGGTCGCGGGAGGCCGTGTCCTGGGCCAGTGAACCGTTGTGTTTGGGGCCGCGGGAGGCCGTGTCCTGGGCCCGTGAACGGTTGTGTTTCGGGCCGCGGGAGGCCGTGTCCTGGGCCCGTGAATGGTTGTGTTTCGGGCCGCGGGAGGCCGTGTCCTGGGCCCGTGAACGGTTGTGTTTCGGGCCGCGGGAGGCCGTGTCCTGGGCCCGTGAACGGTTGTGTTTCGGGCCGCGGGAGGCCGTGTCCTGGGCCCGTGAACGGTTGTGTTTCGGGCCGCGGGAGGCCGTGTCCTGGGCCTGTGAACGGTTGTGTTTCGGGTCGCGGGAGGCCAGATCGGGCCAGTGAACGGTTGTGTTTTCGGCCGCGGGAGGCCGTGTTCTGGGCCCGTGAACGGTTGTGTTTCGGGCCGCGGGAGGCCGTGTCCTGGGCCCGTGAACGGTTGTGTTTCGGGCCGCGGGAGGCCGTGTCCTGGGCCCGTGAACGGTTGTGTTTCGGGCCGCAGGAGGCCGTGTCCTGGGCCCGTGAACGGTTGTGTTTCGGGCCGCGGGAGGCCGTGTACTGGGCCCGTGAACGCTTGTGTTTCGGGCCGCGGGAGGCCGTGACCTGGGCCCGTGAACGGTTGTGTTTCGGGTCACGGGAGGCCAGATCGGGTCCGTGAACGGTTGTGTTTTGGGCCGCGGGAGGCCGTGTCCTGGGCCTGTGAACGGTTGTGTTTCGGGTCGCGGGAGGCCAGATCGGGCCCGTGAACGGTTGTGTCTTCGGCCGCAGGAGGCCGTGCCCTGGGCCCGTGAACGGTTGTGTTTCTGGCCGCGGGAGGCCGTGTACTGGGCCCGTGAACGGTTGTGTTTCGGGCCGCGGGAGGCCGTGACCTGGGCCCGTGAACGGTTGTGTTTCGGGCCGCGGGAGGCCGTGTCCTGGGCCTGTGATCGGTTGTGTTTCGGGCCGCGGGAGGCCAGATCGGGCCCGTGAATGGTTGTGTTTTGGGCCGCGGGAGGCCGTGTCCTGGGCCCGTGAACGGTTGTGTTTCGGGTCGCGGGAGGCCAGATCGGGTCCGTGAACGGTTGTGTTTTGGGCCGCGGGAGGCCGTGTCCTGGCCCGAGAACGGTTGTGTATCGGGCCGCGGGAGGCCGTGTCCTGGGCCTGTGAACGGTTGTGTTTCGTGTCGCGGGAGGCCAGATCGGGCCAGTGAACGGTTGTGTTTTCGGCCGCGGGAGGCCGTGTTCTGGGCCCGTGAACGGTTGTGTTTCGGGCCGCGGGAGGCCGTGTCCTGGGCCCGTGAACGGTTGTGTTTCGGGCCGCGGGAGGCCGTGTCCTGGGCCCGTGAACGGTTGTGTTTCGGGCCGCAGGAGGCCGTGTCCTGGGCCCGTGAACGGTTGTGTTTCGGGCCGCGGGAGGCCGTGTACTGGGCCCGTGAACGCTTGTGTTTCGGGCCGCGGGAGGCCGTGACCTGGGCCCGTGAACGGTTGTGTTTCGGGTCACGGGAGGCCAGATCGGGTCCGTGAACGGTTGTGTTTTGGGCCGCGGGAGGCCGTGTCCTGGGCCTGTGAACGGTTGTGTTTCGGGTCGCGGGAGGCCAGATCGGGCCCGTGAACGGTTGTGTCTTCGGCCGCAGGAGGCCGTGCCCTGGGCCCGTGAACGGTTGTGTTTCTGGCCGCGGGAGGCCGTGTACTGGGCCCGTGAACGGTTGTGTTTCGGGCCGCGGGAGGCCGTGTCCTGGGCCCGTGTCCGGTTGTGTTTTGGGTCGGGGAGGCCAGATCGGGCCCGTGAATGGTTGTGTTTTGGGCCGCGGGAGGCCATGTCCTGGCCCGTGAACGGTTGTGTTTCGGGTCGCGGGAGGCCAGATCGGGTCCGTGAACGGCCCGTGAACGTGAACGGTTGTGTTTCGGGCCGCGGGAGGCCGTGTACTGGGCCCGTGAACGGTTGTGTTTCGGGCCGCGGGAGGCCGTGACCTGGGCCTGTGAACGGTTGTGTTTCGGGCCGCGGGAGGCCGTGTCCTGGGCCCGTGAACGGTTGTGTTTCGGGCCGCGGGAGGCCGTGTCCTGGGCCCGTGAACGGTTGTGTTTTGGGCCGCGGGAGGCCGTGTCCTGGGCCCGTGAACGGTTGTGTTTCGGGCCGCGGGAGGCCGTGATGGGCCTGGGCCCGTGAACGGTTGTGTTTTGGGCCGCGGGAGGCCGTGTCCTGGGCCCGTGAACGGTTGTGTTTCGGGCCGCGGGAGGCCGTGACCTGGGCCTGTGAACGGCCAGATCGGGCCCGTGAACGGTGTGTTTTGGGCCGCGGGAGGCCGTGTCCTGGGCCCGTGAACGGTTGTGTTTCGGGCCGCGGGAGGCCGTGATCCTGGGCCCGTGAACGGTTGTGTTTCGGGCCGCGGGAGGCCGTGAGGCCGTGGTTGTGTTTCGGGTCTGGGCCTGTGAACGGTTGTGTTTTGGGCCGCAGGAGGCCGTGTCCTGGGCCTGTGAACGGTTGTGTTTCGGGTCGCGGGAGGCCAGATCGGGCCCGTGAACGGTTGTGTTTCGGGCCGCGGGAGGCCGTGTCCTGGGCCCGTGAACGGTTGTGTTTCGGGCCGCGGGAGGCCGTGTCCCGGGGCCTGTGAACGGTGTGAACGGTTTCGGGCCGCGTTTCGGGCCGCAGGAGGGCCGTGTCCTGGGCCCGTGAACGGTTGTGTTTCGGGCCGCAGGAGGCCGTGTCCTGGGCCCGTGAACGGTTGTGTTTCGGGCCGCGGGAGGCCGTGTCCTGGGCCCGTGAACGGTTGTGTTTCGGGCCGCGGGAGGCCGTGCCCTGGGCCCGTGAACGGTTGTGTTTCGGGTCGCGGGAGGCCAGATCGGGCCCGTGAATGGTTGTGTTTTGGGCCGCGGGAGGCCGTGTCCTGGGCCCGTGAACGGTTGTGTTTCGGGTCGCGGGAGGCCAGATCGGGTCCGTGAACGGTTGTGTTTTGGGCCGCGGGAGGCCGTGTCCTGGGCCCGTGAACGGTTGTGTTTCGGGCCGCGGGAGGCCGTGTCCTGGGCCTGTGAACGGTTGTGTTTCGGGTCGCGGGAGGCCAGATCGGGCCCGTGAACGGTTGTGTTTTGGGCCGCGGGAGGCCGTGTCCTGGGCCCGTGAACGGCCGCGGGAGGCCGTGCCCTGGGCCTGTGAACGGTTGTGTTTCGGGTCGCGGGAGGCCAGATCGGGCCCGTGAACGGTTGTGTTTTGGGCCGCGGGAGGCCGTGTCCTGGGCCCGTGAACGGTTGTGTTTCGGGCCGCGGGAGGCCGTGTCCTGGGCCTGTGAACGGTTGTGTGTCGGGTCGCGGGAGGCCAGATCGGGCCCGTGAACGGTTGTGTTTCGGGCCGCGGGAGGCCGTGCCCTGGGCCCGTGAACGGTTGTGTTTCGGGCCGCGGGAGGCCAGTCCTGGGCCCGTGAACGGTTGTGTTTTGGG
>NW_027132992.1:0-5796 GCF_026122565.2 Emydura macquarii macquarii | reverse complement strand
TTGCTGGTAGAAGTGAGATTGGTGTGGGATGAGAAGCACTTGTACCTCACTTTATTTAAAACCAAACCAAACATAAAAAATCCTGCACACTTTATGCATTTAAATAACCTTACATTGAAATTGGTACTTGACCTGCAATTCTGACACTGGGCAGACCTTGATTTTAAGAAATCAGTTCAAAAATCTATATGAATACAATGTTACGGTTGTACAGGTAAGCAATGACGTTAGGAAAGGCGGAAGCTAAGGTACATGTAGATATTTTCACTGCAATCATCTTCAGTTCTATAGGTAAGTATGTTAAGTGGCTTTATTTTGGACCAAATATATTAAAGATGTGATCATATAATTGACATGCCACAGTGCACGCAAATGAGAATAAAGTTAAGGCTGTGTATAGTCCAACCTTACGGCCGAGTTCTGCAATATCCTGATGTCCTATCTTGGCTTATTCAAGGAAACACTTATAAATTGAGAACATTATTGGATTGGCAGATTTTTAATAGTAAATTACTATGCAAGTGGCCACTGGATGCCTCCATCCCATGCAAGCACTGTGCTTCATGGGTTAGCCTCGTCTCCCTCACCTGCCGGAGAGTTGGAGAGGAGGGCAATTCCTACCCTGACTCCTTCCCCTTTTCCCCCTCTTCTATTATCTTGGGGCCCTACAATTCAGAAGGCTTTTTTAACTCACATCTGTAGGCTATGAGATACTTTTCCATTGACCTGCTTCCTTTCATCAGCTGGCCGAGCCCAAACTACCAGGCCAAATGTATTTGAAGTTGTTGAAGAACGTTCATCCATCAGGAGACACTTTATAGCAAATCCAGGTAAACAGGGACTCTTGTCTGAGAGCTGGCTGGCTCCCTGACCAGCATTGTATCTCTAAGCAACATTGGTCATAATTGCTTCCCCATATGCTCATAGGTCTAAGATGATTTCCTGGAAAGTGGCTTAGCGGCAAAAGCAAACATCCTGATTTCAGATTTAAATAAGGATACCATTTTGATGCACAAAGACATTTGCTTGGAAGGACTGGCTTCATCCCAGCGTGGCAATGCAACGGCTTTCTAACTAGCTTTAGTAACTGATAGATATGCTCTGTGACAACACCACTGGTCACTGTGATTTTTGGGGATCAGCCAGACCAGTAAGGGCTTCTGTGACCCCCTCGCTTTAATTTCCTTTAATGGTATGTAGCTATGGCACAGAGCCCTAACACTCGTAGTCAACCCACAAGCCTAAAGTTCTCCCTGGCTTCTACTAGCCAAAATCAGTCTACCCTATATTCTTTAACTGCCAGACACTGACTTCCCCTCTGTCACCCCAAAAGGTGTGAACAACCCCAAGTTATCAGTTCCCTTTGGTGCACGCACTCCACATGGATTGCTCAGCAGAGTCCTGCTTGAGGTAAAAATAAATAGTTTGTTTGAATAGAAAAATCACAGATGAACTAGGAAGGAAAGGCAAACACAGGTTACATAAAATAAACAGGCACCACTTCAGGCTTTACACTTCCATATTAGATTTATTCCCTTTGCTAATATGAGTTACCTGTTGCCTCGGAACAGTTTCTAACCTGTTACCCCCTGTTAGAAGGGATCCAATGTTTCAGGGGATCCTGCAAAGAGGCTGCCCCTCAGTTTCTGGAAGCCTTTGTCCTCAAACCTCTTCCCTTTTTTGCTGTCTTTTTTCCCCTCTCAAATTATGGTTGTTCAGAGTGTGGGGAATTCCCTCTACTTGATAGCTGGGGCATCTGCTTCTTCCCATTAACGGTAATGCTTCTGTGTTTCTCTTCCTGGACTGTACTTGAAATTCTAGTACAGGTTATGAGCACAATATTCTAGGTACATAGATTCATCAGCACAATGGGTATACTTATCTCCTAATAAAAACAATGAGTCCTGTAGCACCTTAAAGACTAACAAATTTCTGCGGGCATAAGCTTTCATCAGATGCATCCACCAAAGCTTATGCCTGCAGAAATGTGTTAGTCTTTAAGGTGCTACAGGACTCTCGTTTCTGCTGTGTACAGACTAGCACGGCTACCCCTCTGGAACTTCTCTCCTAATGTCCATCAAGTTCAGAACAGGACAAGCTTTCATAAAAGACCTTACTTGAGATATTGTAGTATACAATGTTGTAAACAACCAGTTGATTGTTGCTAGCTCTTGGGGGTATAGACCACCCAGTTTTCCCCTTGGGGTGTCTGGACCCTGATTGTCACAACCACTGGACACAAAACTAAGGATCACGGTCTCCAGGAGAGAGAACTCTGTAGGTCATGATATCCCAGTTTGTACAGAAGTGTGTTTTTTGTGCAGGGTGGCTTTTGGTTTTTTGGTGGGGGAGAGATGTTTGGATAAATTATTTTTACTTAAAAGAAATGTGTGCGTGGTAACAACTTCACATAAAAAGTGGTGGCAAAGTCTTGCTTTTCCCAGTTCGAAGCACATCAAGCATCGTGAAAGAGATGGAGAAAATGAAAAACCAGAGGGAAGAGAAGAGAGCCCGGATAAGTGAGATCAGAACAAACGGGCGCAGGTGCAGTATTTGATCAGGAAGCAACCCTTGGTTCTGTAGAATAAACTGGGATAAGAACAAAATTCTATAGGATAATGTGCTCATGTTGGTCAAACTAAAACACATTTTAGACTGAAGTGCCGAGTGTTTGGTTTCCAGTTGCACTCTGTGTGGGTTTTGTTTTAAAGTACCATGCTCTAAGCGTTTCTGGTTCCGTGGGAGGCCACAGCGGCTTCCTACAGGGGAATAGCTCGCGTTTGGCGAGAGTTCAGTCTAGGCAATTCGCCCGTATGTGGGGCGAGTACTCAGTCTACCACTCAAGCCCCCAGTCAGGGCGAGTGAGCAAGGAGTCAAGTGTTCCAACCCTTGAGCAGGATGAGCAGATCACTCAGGCCCTCAGGCAGGGCAAGCGAACAGGAGTCTGTTGCTCCAACCCCTAGGCAGGGTGAGCAGAGGCAGATCGCTCAGGCCCTCAGTCCGGGCGAGCGAGCATGGAGTCTAGCGCTCCAACCCCTAGGCAGGGTGAGCAGAGGTGGATCACCCTAGGCAGGGGTGAGCGAAGGAGGCAACGGCTTCAGGCGGGGTCAGGAGAGCAATTCTTCTGGGGTGGCTAGGGAAAAGGGGAAGGGGAGGGGGACCCAGGCCCACCCGTCTCCACTGCGTCTCAGCCCAGGGCCCTAGCAGTGGCAGCTTCCGGCGGGGCTCCCGCCGCAACACACCGGCTATAAGGCGGCTTCAGCCACAGGCCGTGGCTGTCCCTGGGCTACTTCCTCCCCACTGGCCCTAGTACCTGCTTCCTCCGTGGCACGGGGATAGTCCACCTGGTGTAGCGCCGTCAGTCCTTCCTCATCAATGGGGGGGCAAGGCAGGAAGCTCCTCTTCAGAGGGCAGCTCCTCCAGGTCGTTGTAGGTGGGGAGTGGCTCGGCCTCGGGCAGCTCCTCCAAGTCCTGTCCCGCTGCAGGGAGGGGCTCGGCGGCCGGCAGTTCCTCCAAATCTGGCCCGGACTCCGGGGGTGTCCGCCACTCGGGCTGCTCTGGGGTCTCGGCCCAGCCGGGCGGTTCCAGGGCATGGCCCCGGGCTCGGGGTCAGGGTAACTCGGCCCAGTCGTCCTGGCTGGGTTGCCTTGTCCAGCTCCTCGAGGGCCCTATCCAATCCCCGGGCCCAGGTGGGGCCGGGGTTCATCGGCGGCGGCGGCGGCGGCTAGGCTCTGGCCTAGGCCTCCGCTGGCTGGGCAGCACGTCTGCCTCTGGCGGCAGTCTCGGCCCTCCTGAGCTCAGGGGCCAGGCTTTTGTACTTCCCCTTCCTGTTGGGGCTCCGCCCCGCGGCTGCCAATTGGCCTGGCCGGGTGGCCCTATCACGGCCCGGGTCCCTCGTTGCCGGGCAGACTCTGGGGCAGGGTGTGAGTTGGGCAAATCAGAGCGCTCGTGTCCTTCCTCAGGCTCTGGCTCTGTGGGAGGCCACAGCGGCTTCCTACACATGCATAAGGATGTTCATAAAACCTGTCTGATCTCTTCAGACTGAATTTGTTTAGGGGTCTCCTGGGTAACTGTTGTTGCAGTTGAAGGCTTTTAAACCCCAAACTTACTCTTGCCGGTGGCATTTCTGAATCCTAGAAAAGTAGCACTCAAAGGGACCTTGATACGCCATTCAGGCCAGCTCCCTGCACTGAGGTAGGACTAAGTATCAACCATTCTAGACCATCCTTAAGAGGTGTTTTGTCTAACCTGTTATTAAAAACCTCCAATGCGGAAGATTCCACAGCCTACCTAGGTAAGCAATGGAACATGTTACCTACCCTTCCAGTTAGGATGTCTTCCCTCGTGTATAATTGCCTTGCTGCAATTGAAGACCATTACTACTTGTCCTGTCTTCAGTAGACATGGAGAACGATTCATCGCCCTCCTCTCTATAACAACTTTTTACATACTTGAAGACGGTTACCATGTTTCTGCTCAGTCTTCTCTACCCTAAACAAACCCAGTTTTGTCCATCTTTCCTGGTAGGTCATGTTATCTAGAACTTCAGTAATTCTTGTTGTTATCCTCTGGACTTCCTCCAATTTGTCCATGTCTTCCCTGAAGCCCAGACACAATGTTCTTGAAACTATCTCAATGTTATACTGTAAGAGACTTCATCGCTTTTCAGATCATTGAACTAAACATAAATTAAACAAAATGATTTGCCACTAGCAATGCACTAGTGCCACCAATTGCAGAACTGAAACTTACTGAAACTCCTAGGGTAGGCTGCTGGGGAAGCTTGCTATTCAGAGGGCTGACTATGTGCTGATAGCTAAGTAATCGGGCCATAGATAATTCTAGATTACTGTTGAATGTTCTCCTTTTCCTTAGGGAGTGCAGACATAATACAGGATTTGTATTCTCTTCTCACTGCACACAGTGAGAGACGCTTAAACAGTGCTTAAAACTTAATGCTCTCCGTACTGCTCTGCATGTTCACGAGTCTTGAAACTCGTCACTATGGCACAGTCAGTGTAAACTTCCCAGCTTAATTGATGTGCTACTACACAGACACAGCAAACAGATTTGGTACTACAGAGGAAAATTGGGGTGGAAATGGAGGAATACGGGGCGGGGGGGGCGGGTTGTGAGAGGGCAATGGATGGGTAGAGGGAGAGCTGTGCTTAGCAGCAGTTGAAATGAGTACTGAAAATTCCTTCACCTCTATCCCTCTTGCTATACAGGAAGATTCTCCCTTCCAAGCAAAATGGGATTAGAGTCCTAATAATTCCATCAGGTTATTTCTAGATCCAGAGTCATGCAACATGATGTGAAAGAGGACAGAATAATAATATACTGAGTTCTTTAGTTGTATATAGACCAGTGCCCTTTGTATTCATAGGTAACACCTTTTTTGGCTTACTGTTTGCTACAACAGATAAAGTATACAAATGCCTACCATTGCCATGCAGGAATTTGATAGCAGCTGTCCAAACTGGGAGTTTGCACGGATGATCAAGGAATTCAGAGCTACTTTAGACTGCCAGCCAATATCTATGAATGATCCAGTAAGTAAATATTTGGAATCATTGACTGCAATGTATCGTCACCTCTGAATCTTTAATTTTTCACTCATGGAACACTAGTGCTTTGATGGTCTTCATGGAAGACATAACCAGAGATACCTCAACTTGCCTAGCTTAATTTGGTGTAGGTCTGGATAAGCAGGAACACTGCTACATCATGGCTTGGTATTGAGCGTACACTACAACACTGAAAATGTAGGTTAAATATTAGGAGTCACTTCAAAGC
>NW_027132991.1:0-5593 GCF_026122565.2 Emydura macquarii macquarii | reverse complement strand
AGCCACCTCCCCCTCCCATCCCTCATGCTGCAGGGAGGGGGAAGAAGCTTCCAGGGTCATAGAGACTAGGGTGTGTGAGGCGAGAGAGGATCCCCAGTGTCTCAGGGACACAGTCTGATCGGGGATCCCCACCCCACCCGGAGCCAGGGGCGGATTCTCCCCCCAGGGACAGAGGCCGGCGGGAAAGTGAAGATCGGGGCCTGGTCACCAGCATCGAAAAATGTCACCTGCCCCCGGTCACAGTCCAGACACACCCAGATCCTGCTGGGGACCCGGCTCAGGGGCAGGGTGGTCACAGGGGAGGTGAGAGCCTGGAACTGACCCCACCACCACCACACAGCCCAGATTCCCTCCTCAGGGCTAAGGCTGAACCCTCCCTTCCTCTTCACAGACTCTCTGGCCACCCCCACAGCCCAGTGTTGCCCATCCCCCACCTCCACTTCCCAGCAATGTCTCCCCGAGGTGAATCCCTCACAGCTCAGCACACAGAGATCAGTGTCAAATCTCTCAGGGTTGTCGGGCACTCGCTGCCGTGTGTCTGCCCATGTCACACTTTTCCCATCCTCAGACAGGACGAGCTGGGGATGAGCCGTGTCTGGATCCAGAGTCACATTCGCTGGGGGTAGAGAGAGAATCAGAGCGTTAGGGGCAGAGCTCAGCCCTGGGGGTGGGTTTGATGGTGTCAGTGACAGAATCTGCCCCAACTGGAGACTGAATCAGGAAATCTCCTTTCTCTGGGATTTACCAAGCTCTAAATGGGGAGCAGCTCTGAGATCTCACCAACATGTACAATAGAGTCACTCCCTACACAAATGACCGAAGAAGAAAGTTTGCTGAGCTGAGCCTGAGACTCAGAATGTTTCCCCTCCACTTCTCCCCACGAAGGGGACTAGAGACCTCGGAAGCACAGGGAAGCCTCAGAGATTTCCACTCACATCATTCACAGTCACAATGATCTTTTCCCTAATGTGCCCTCTCTCCCTTAATTTTAAAATCTTTGAGCTTGGATGTCTTATTGATGCCAGCATGATGCCTGCTCCATCCTACCACATATCTGAGATTTGTAGAGAATGACAAGATACTATATAACCCTAATTAAAATTCTGTAGCTAGTCATCAAAGCCGGACAAAGAGAATTATCACTCCAGATTTCACTTTTTAAATTGGGATTTTGATTTACAAGCAAGGAACTTCTACAAGAGAAGGAAGTTAGTGTTGGAGGGAGGAGAAAGAGGGTTTGGAAATGAATTAATGGAGGAAAAGATGGTTAAAAAGAGCAGAAAGTTGGGATTTGATGGAGAGAGTTAAAAGGGGAGGAGAGAAAAGAAGCAGACATTGAATACTGATTAGAGTTACTCCTTGGTTTGAACTCTTGGGTCTGCTCACTCTTATTCCACTAACTGACACTAGGGCTGGGACCCTAAAAAACAATAACTCTCAGTCACTCAGAGCAGGGATTCTTTCCAGAATTATGGGAGCAACGTGTAATGAGGGTGTATTGTGGTGATCCATTCCTCTCTCTCCTTTGAATCTCAAGGCCCTCTCTTCTCTGAACAGGGAAAATATCATATTACACTTTTCTCTTTATTTTTTGTACAGTGAAAGGTGCAGGATCTCCCATTGATTAAATATGAGTTGTCATTACCTGCATCACCAAGGGATCTTCTCCACTCTGAAAGCAAACATATAGATAAGGATGAGAATGAAGCAGTATCAAAAGCAGTGACAAATGCAGTATCAATAGGATTCAATATCACAGAAAAGACTGCATTAGAGAGAAACAAAACAAAAAATGCCCTTACCGAGCTCTGTGTGAAGTTTAAAATAAATAAATAAACAGAAAGAAAAAGACACCCTTAAAAGCTTCTTTTAGGTGCCTGCCCCCCCCCGTCATTGATCATTTAGGCCTGTCTACACGGTGTGAACTGTTTTGCATCACTACAATCCTAGGGGTTGAACTCAGAATAAGTGACTTGCACCAGAATAAGTGACTTTACACTGCTGAAGCTAGCCTGGTGCAGCTGTATAAGGAAAGGCAGAAGGCAGCTCAGAATTCTCTCAGCAGCCATTATTCCAACCTTGAGCTAGATGAAAGGTCACAATTATAACTCAGATGCATCGCCTACATGCCGGGGCTGTTGGCACTCGGTGCATATAATTCTGACCCTAGTGGCCACATCCTCACTTCGATCCTGGGCTGCCACCAGCCTGTCTCCATAGTTGTTTACATGGAGCTGGCCTGGAGCCATTTCTGCCATGGGCATCAAGTGCACAGTCCCTCTGGTCACCCACTCCATGCTGCCTCACTGCAGACACAGGTGCAGTACTGGCTTCCTGCCCATTACCTACATAACAAATTATGCTAATGGTATTAGTGGTACTTATTGTTATTTTCAAGTTGACATTGTCACATTCATTCAAAAAACTTTCATAGCTTAACACTGGTTCTACCAGAAGAAAAATGGAACTTACTGATAGTGTCCAGATGTTTTCCTAAAAAAGAAAACAAATAAAAAGGACTTTTTCAGTGAATGTAGGTTTAAAAGAATCTTTTCATTATGACTCCTTGTGTAATAATTATTTTGCCCCCCTACCAAGCCATTGCAGCTCTCCAGGGACTTACAGATAGGGTTCCCAGTGAAGAAGAAATCCGTGACACATTCTGGGTACACTAAGTGTAATTTGATTTATTTGCACATATGGACATGTCCTAGAACAGAGATCATCACAAACGGCACACAGGCAATTCCTTCATTCAGGAACTTCACCTAACACCAGGGATTGGTTAGAGGGAGCTCCAAGAATTGATGCCCATTGACTAATAAATCCTACTTTGTTTTAAAAAGGGTATATTCTTGGGGTGAATTAGTCCCTGAAGAGCATACAAGCCTCTGCTCAGTAATCTGTCTCAGTATGGACTCGCTGGGCAGAGCTCTTGTTGTGAAAGCAGGAGTGCTGGAGCCCAGAGGCTTATTCAAGAAGGTGGTGAGGCTGTGGGATCTACTCTGAAGGAAGAATGAGATCCCTTGGAGTTCTGGCAGGCTGAACAGCTTCCTCCAATAATCTGTTTAAAAGCTGGGGCACAGCACCAATCCTGTGGATATTTGCTTCCTAGAGAACCTCAAGAATTGATTCCTCAAGAATTGACTCTAACCTGAGATCAAGACAATGAGCAAACTCTCCTGTTTCCTGTTCAGCCCCCTCTTCCGGATACTTGGAAGAGCCCAAAACTAACAACAAAAACGTAGCCCCTCGTCCCCAAGGCTGAAGATTTGCTCACAAGTTAAAAACAAAAAACACCTGATAGAGCCTGCCACACCAACAGTAATAAGCTGTTCATTAATGCCGCAATAATCTTTTGAATAGCGTAGAATTAAACATAAAAAACCACTTAACACAGAGATTTGCATAGAAGCGTAGGGGAGTTAAGAGCCAAAGCACATTGTATTTCAATGGGAGTTGGGAACCTAATTCCATCAGGCCCCACTGAAAGTCTAGTTAAAAACTAGTGCAAACCTAGTTTTAGGGTTTTTTTTTTGGAACAGGTTCAAACTAAACTGAAGTGTCCACACAGGGGTTTGCTCTGGTTTAATAAAATCAATTTAAATTCACGTCATAAGCTGGTGTAACTTTCTCATGTAGAAAATCTAAACTGTCTTTTCTAAAGAGAAAATCTCACTCTGATTACACTGTATTTTCTCCCATTAGAGCTTCACCTTTTAATTTGAACAGAATAAGAGTAAGGCTGATGAACACCAACAAAATCACTAGAGTCACACACCAAGCCACCATCCAGGGAGACATTCTTGGGAAAAAGGAATCTGAAACAAAAAGCTCACGGTTTGGAAACTGTAATAATAAACAGTATACTTTTATTCTATGCAAAAATATCACATCAGGATTTATGTGAAACAAGTGTGGGAAAAATTGCTCCCTGCAATATAAAAACTGGCAGAAATCAATTTTAAAAAGAGAATCTGCTCACCCACTTTTGATAGAATTGGATGATGTATTAAATACTATCTAAAGTGTTGGCAGTCCCACCCGCCTTTCCCCTCCTCCCTCTCTCTTTTTCTCTAGGTGAAGCTGGTCGCATCATCTACTATTAAGGTGGCTTGAAACTTCCCTGTCAAGGAGACTGGGTGTGGGAACCGGTACAGGGAACAGAGAACTGGGATATGGGAATGGGGGAAAAGGAGTCACATCTGAGAAGGAGAAGGAGTGCGGGGTTACATCTGAGATTGGTTGGGCAAGAGACAGAGCAACCTTAATTGGGCCCCTTTGTGCACAGGCATTATAGCAGTCTTTAACTAAATGATCACATGCTATTTTTTCCCCAGGACTCTTGCCTCATTCAGTGCACTGGATACACCATCTCTGGGGATGTATCTGGGTTGTGCAATGAAGGAGGCTGCTGCCTGTAGGACCCTGGCCTCATTTCTTGCAGAAGCTGGAAGATGTGTAGAGAACGAGGCAGGGAAAGTCTGGTCTCATGGGTAAGGCAGTGGACAATAGTGGTGATCAGTGGTGACAATTGGTGGCAGGGGACAATAGTATGTGATCATGGTATTAAAAACTATATCATAATTCACAGATACAAAGGAGCCAAATTTAGAATGCACAGGGAACTTTAATTGTGCTATATCCTAACATTTGAATCCAAGATTTTGCCATCTTGATGTTCGTTTAACGTGCTGTGTGTATCTGTGCATGCAGCTGTGTGTGTGAATAATTGTATATATAATTAATAGTGGGTTTGTTTATGGTTTGTTTGGTTATAGTTTAATTCTGGTTGTCCTTTTAAACATTCTTCACTTTGATGGATAACAGTGGCTTCTGAACCCATCACCCAACCCAGGAGCCAACTCAGAGGAAAGTGCATCCTTCTGTTGATGAAATTAATAATACAGTTAAAACGTGTAGAAAGAGAAATTATAGTTAATCATTAAATTTATCAACAGAAAACTTACACTGAAATAAAATTAAAACTTTTGTAAAAGCAGGGAACTTCATGGTAAAAAAAGAATCTGAGAGTTTAAGAGTGGAAATAAATAATTAAGGAGGGCAGATTAATATCCATATACTCTTCACTTCAGCTGGCATAGGAATTCCTGCCATAGGAACTGATCCGCAAAATGAGTCCATAGGAACTGATCCAAATCCTACTGACGTCTTTAATGGGCTTTGTATTAGGCCCACAGGATTTCGTTGTTATGGCAACCCCTTTCTGGGTGTGAAGTTTGCTAAAGGATGAGAAATCAATCTTCATATTAAAACCTGGGACCTTGTAGGGTGTCACATGCTCAACTGACTATTCCCAGGGCTACAGACTTTCTTGGACCTGCCTTTCTTCTGACCAACCATAAGCAGAGATTCATCAGTCACAAATTTCCACTATGTTCAAAAAATCACAGCATATCACATCTCCCTCTCCATCTTCACTGGGGCAAGAAGCCTAATATTTGATCCACCGGTTCACTAGGATGCAGAAAGTCCAACCTATCAGTAGGGCCCCATTACACCTTAACACTCTCCTGTGGACCCTATGAGAAAAAAAATCTAAAGGACTTTAAATATCAGTTTAATGTAATAT
>NW_027132990.1:0-5603 GCF_026122565.2 Emydura macquarii macquarii | reverse complement strand
ACAAATAACCACATAGGTATGAAATATTGAAGAATGAAGGTTTCAGGCTAGCCCTGGGAAGGGTCTAACACCATCCAGTGCTTGAAGTTGAAGTTAGACAAATGCTGATGTAGTACCCTGTACTTCAGGGGTCTTTGGAACTTGATTGGGAGTTTACAGTTGGGAATTCCCTGGGAGACTACAACTCCCATGATGCCTTGGGGAAAAAGGAGAGAGACTCTTCTCCTTCCAGGGAGTCAGAGAAGAGCTTGTGGAGAGAGTCCATTTTGGTGCTGGGGTGGATCACGGTGTAGGCTGGAAGCTGCTGGCTGCCTGCTGCTGGGGTCCCAAAGCTGCTGCTGAGAGCCTGCCGGAGTTTGATCGAGCAGGGAGCTTCGGAGGTTGGTGGCATTGCCCAAGCCAGGGCAGGGACTGAGCCTGGAGCTGCCTGAGGTGGGCCTGCAGTGAAGTGTGAGTGTGAGTATCCCGTCCCCGCCGCCTCCCTTCCTGTAGTTTGGGGCAGGGCGTGTAAGGGAAGGGGCACTGCAGAGAGACTTTGACTGGGCCTGAGAAGAGGCAGAGCGTGAGAGTCCTTTCAAGCAGGGCCAGGACTGCAGACATTTGTTTGGGCAAGCTCCAAATCTCCAGCGTGACAACTGGGCTGAACTGGAACACCGAACCCGCAGAGTGCTGTCTGCTGCTTCAGATCTTCAAGGACGCCCACTCAAGCAAGGGGTTAGGGCTCTGAACTCTTGGGGAGTGCACACTCTGCAGGTGGGGTAAACAGTGCCAGTGTAAATGCAAGTTTAGACACGTTTCATTTGTTTTCATACTATTTTTATTAATTGATTTATTCAGCTGCCCTGTGGATTTAACATAATAGTGATGTTTATTTTCAGTCTGTTATGCCATATTTCTTTAATTTGTTAAGTAAAGTTGTGTTAACTCTATTTTAAGTATATTGGATGTTTAGTTTGCATATGTGCAATTGTTGTTAGACCTGTCTCAGATTATTATAATTATTATTATTATTATTATCAGACTAGGTTTAGTCCTGGAAGCTCCCAAGGCCGCTATTAAGCGTGTGCAGAGGCCAGCCAGGTGGAGGCACTGCCAAGTTTAAATGATTTTAAAAGTAAAGGGACTGCAGCAGCGGGGTGGATAGAGGATTCCCACCTATTCTACATCACCACTGGGATACTCAGGATCTCCTTTGTTGTTAACAACCTTAGGTGCCCTTGCACACAGGTGAGTGTTGCCGGCTCCCAGTAACCCAGAAATGGAAGGGGGTTACACTGACTATAAATAAGCTGTGCACTTTGTAATTAGACAGAGTCATTAACTATTGGGGCAATTTACCAAGGTCATGGCCTACTTTCTGTCACTGAGAATTTCTAAACCAAGTTTGATGTTTCTCAATAAGCTCTGCCTGTCTGTGTACACCCCCCTGCTCACAGCCACAACCCGCAGTCCTGCCACACAGTGATCCCACTAGCCCAGGACCAACATCAGGTGCTGGACACACCCCACAGTGACAGCTCGTACAAATATTTACACAGCCTGGGTTAAACTCTGGGTCTGGCTGCACCAGGGAAAGTGGGGACAGAGGAGGAGCAGCCTTCACAGCCTGTCCAGGGGTGAAGGGGACCCCAGCAGCTGCTCAGTGTGTGCAGGGAAGGAGAGTAAGACAGACCCAAAGGGAGAGGAAAGAGTGTGACCCACCCGCAGGAGCTGTGCAAACAAATCAGATGTAGATTCCTTGATTTATTGCATAAGTGAGATAGAGAGAGAGAGAAATTTTTCCTTCCCTGTTATGATAATGGTACAGAGCTGTTTAGTGGGGCATAAGTGGACTCCATCCTGTTAGTTTCTTGAAGTGAGCTTTTTCCTGAAACTTGTACTATTGAACCTGAAAATATCTTGATAAATTCTCTTTGTGTGAGTGAGGAATGTACGTGCAGGGCACATAAAGACACCGATGTAAACTGCTCTGACAGCAGAAAGGGGAGTAAAGACACGGACTGCCATCCTGCCCCTGAAGGCAGACGAAAACTTATCAACGACCCGAAAGTGCAAATTAGCGACCCTAAAGTACAGAAGGATCCACCCTGGGAACAAAGAAAGTTGAGAAATAGCTGGTAATTAACAACTCTACTGAACCCAGAGGCAGCATGACACAGCAAGGCCATAGACTGACATGAGAGCCAGCAAGTATCAAAGATGGATAAAAACATGGAAACTTTGGGTCTCATTCTGCAATTGTCATCTGGAGCATTGGATTCGCGACTGACAGAAGCCTGGCTCCCACTTTGTGTCCAACCTATTTGACCACTAGGCTTGGTTGAGCAATGCATGAAAGGACTGGTCATTATATCACAGCAGCTTGCAGAACTTTATGAATGCGTGTGTGAATGTGACTTATTTTTTATATTTTTACATGCACAATAAATGTGGCATAATGCCTTGTGCCCCTGAATACGCACCTGCCAGTCTTTTCTTTTACAGATATAACCAGAGGACGTGGAGACTAAAAGGAGCCAGCGCAAGTAACTCTTCCCCAAAATGACACAAAGCTTTAATATATACCCACCAGTTAGAAACCCAGACACAACTTCCTGCTGTTGCTTTTCCATGTTGGCAATTGCTGAAGTTTGGTCACAGGAGGAGGGATGGGCTGGTTGGAGGAAGGTGTCAGATACAATCTACTACAGTGTGTCTACATTACATTACAGTCTGAGACACACCCTACCTCAGGAGATTGCAGGAGGTCTAGTTACACCTCTTTGGTGTGTGAATTAGGCAGGATGTCCATTCTTTATTTTGCCCTGTTTCAGGACCCTGTCCCACTGTGATCTGGATACTGCACGTCCCACCCCACACGCAGTGTGTATGCCTGGATCTCCCACAGAGAGATTTCCAACACTGCCTGGTTTCCTCTAAGCCAGAAACATGCTTTTATTTTTACTGCATTGTGGTATTTCTCATCCTCCATGGAACTAGAGACGCAGGGGAACAGACAGAGCAGACCCACCACCCCCAAAATTTTAAACTAATAGTTTTGAACCTCTAAGCTGTGAATTTAAGATTTCTGCTACTCTCCTCTCAGTTCTTCCCTGGTCCAGATGAGCTCACCCATCCTCAGAGGCCCTAGGAGGACTCCAGTAGGCATCACTGGAGGCTCATGGCCGGTGAAAATCTGGCCATTTATTTAAGTCCCTAAATGTGGATTTGGGGTGAAATCCTGGCCCTGACGGGAATTTTGAATTGATGTAAATGGGACCAAGATTTCACCCTAAGTGTGGTACTTTAAGCTCCCTGTTGTAAAAATCATGACTTCAGGTCCTGCAGCAGCGAGAGCTATTCTGTTACAGTGCTGAAAGAGTCTGAAGGAAGACACCCAGTTTATGTGGCACTCTGAGACCGGGCATGCAAGATGGGGATTTCAAAAGACAGTGGGCCTGATTTTTCTCTCAGTGATGCTAGTGTCAATCTGGAATGAGCCACTGAAGGCAGAAGATGAGAGCAGAATCTGGCCAGTCTGTAAAGGCCTGTGTGACACATTGATTTGTGAAATCTGAACTATCACACGTACCCACTGCAGAGTCATTGACTGCATGTAGCAACCTGGCAGTGAAGTTGCTGAATTGGAAAATTTGAGAGAACCAGAAAAAAAACCACACAGACCAAAAAAAGAAGATACTAAGTCAGTTAGACTATAGTCAGTTAGACTAAGTCAGTTAGACTATAGGAGACAAGGAAACAATCTTAAAAGAAATATTTGTCTAAACGACTTACAATAAATCCTTAGCTCCCTGTTTAAATCCCATGGAGTTTCTGACAACATTAAAGAGTTCCAGTCTAAATGCTGGAGAATTCCTGCCCAGATTGTTCTTCATTTGAACTCTTCCTGAGCCCTTAGCACTAAGTACATTGGAAAAACAGGCAACTCACCGAAATCCCTGCAGCAGAGAGGAAATCTCCGTCCTGCGACCTGAAAATCAGTGCACGAATCTCACGTCTGAAAGTCACAGTGTTGGACAGAGACCTTTATGAAGCTCCTGTGCAGTCCCTGCAGAATTTCAGGTTGGCCAGGACTCTGGGAGGATTCCCTGTGCTCCATGAGCAGTGGGAAGAGCCGAAAACAGACCCTGGAGAATTTTAGTGCAAGAGCCTCCCCTGGGAGTGATGAAATGACGCATTTATAACAGAGGCTCAGATTGTCAGGGCAAACTGAGACTTGCAGACTTGCTAGAGTTGTCCTGCACTGCTAAAAGCCCAGAGAGAAAAGAAGAGTCAAGGGTTAGACGTGCTCATTTATCTATCAGCATTTTGGTGCTGCTGCTCATTGTCATAGAATCAGAGCATCTGCTGCTACTCCTGGCTGATGAGCCCTGTGCTGAATCCCTGAGACCGCGACGTGCACGTGGACAGGCTCTTGTGCAATCTTGTTTCATTCGTAGCATTTCCACACCGAGTAACATCCCTCCCATCTGCTAGCCTGTCTGACATAGGGCTATACAGATTGCCCCAGTTTAGTCATAAACCCCTCAGTGCAGCTTTATGTTTGAGTGAAACTTCAGAACTCTTGGGGGAATCCCATGTGGTCCTGTGCCCACGTATTACTGTTTAATTTGCCAGTCTCTTGATGACAAGTGCTAGATTAGAGCTAGGTTTGATTATTAAGCCCTGGATGAGGGATCCCTGGGCCTGAGTCTCTTGTCATCACTCCAGTGTGTGCATAACATTTATAGAACTATCTTTTAGGACACACAAGTAAAGCTGTTCTTTCCCTCGGATCTTCTTTTAGTTATGGTTTCTCGGGTTTGAGGGGGACCACATATGTCGTGTCTGGATTTCTGGAGAACTTGAAAAGATTGCAGCCTTTCAGCCCTCATTCAATCACTTGTCATCAAAGAATAGCCTGGGAACTCCTATGCAACTACTGGCTCCTCTATCCTTGGGTTCATAGCTGACTGGTTCCCCGTAAGGTCTGTGTTGTCAATCTGTAGCCTTTATCCCGAGTGGTACAGTGCTTGGAATAAGGATATATGATCATCCTTCCCTGGGCTCTCATGCTCTAGTACGCTGGTTTTCAACCTTTTTTCATTTCCAGATGGCTACAAAATTTCAAATGATGGTGTGAATAAAACACATAGTCTGCAGATCTCGAGGGGTCCGATGACCGCAGGTTGAAAAGCTCTGTTCTAGGACAGAGTAACCCCGCCCCTGTTATAGTGCTACAGTGGGGATTTGAGGAAAGTGTATAAAAAAGTGGAATGCATGAGTATTCATGGAAATCAGCCTTCATTTCACACATGAAAGTCACCTATTGCTCACTCTCTGACTGTCTGTGTCCTGTATTTATGAAATACACGCCACCCTGAAATGCTCTTGTTACACAGCTTCTTCTGCCAGCACTGGGAGTCTGTCCAGAGGTGGGGCAGCTGGTGCTGAGAAGCTCCTCATACTGAGACAAACCCAGACACTGCTGGGGAAGTCAGAAAATGCTCTGCCTGCCTGTGTCCACATCATCGTTGGAGGGCTTGAGAGACACGTACAGACTGTTGTTTTAAAACTCTTTTATTCTCTCATGTGATGTTTTATTCCTACAGTCCAGATTAAAC
>NW_027132989.1:0-5673 GCF_026122565.2 Emydura macquarii macquarii | reverse complement strand
CAAAGGCTACAAGAAGAGGAGAATCAAAGGAGTCACTTTGGGGACTCCCCTGACATTGTCCCCAAAGATCATGTGACCCCCTCCAGCACCCCAGCCCCCGCCAAGTAGTGCAGTGCTTCAGCAGACGGAGCTACCAGCTTTTCCTCTGCCAGCTGCTCACCTTCTTCCCAGGAAAGTCTGTCTGCCTCAGGGGATGCCGGGAATGGATCTGGGCAGGCATGGCAGCTGGGAACCCTCTCCTCACTTACTGCCTCTGCTGCCCCCAGGTCTCTCTCCATCACCCGGAGGGTCCAGCTCAGTAGCTGATGTCGGCAGAGCCCGGGGCTGCCCCAGGCCTAGTTCCAGCCACTGGAGACTGTCCCCACCACCTCAGCTGGGAAATGAGGAAGCTTTAGGTCTCTCCCCAGCACTAACCTGCTGCAGGAGCCAGCAGCTGCTCAGCCTGGCTCCCTCCCACACCCAACAGGACAGAAGGATGCAGCAGATCTGACCCAGGCAGCGGCTCAGCTCTAGGACTCTCCTACTGTGAGTAGGTTCCCCAGTCCCCGGGGCAATCTGGACTGCCCAGGCCAGTCCTTTGTCCCTGGATGGCTGAGCTGGGTTTGTTCTACACACGCCTTGACCAGCTGTGAATTGCCCAGGAGAGTTTTGCCTGGACAAGTTTCAAGCCAGGAGGACACATCTCGGGGAAGGTGACATGGTGCAGCCTCACAGCCGTACACGGGACATTGCAGCCAGCCTGGCACTAGAACAATACTGAGCTGTCCATCCCCAGCCTGCAGAAGACAGCCCGCGTGCCACGCTGTGCACTAGATCACACACAATGAGACTAGGAGGGGCTGAGCATGGGGTGCAGGGCGTCTCCCCAGCTAAAATCTCTCGAAGACATCATTAAAGATCTACAACCTATCCTAGCAGATGATCCGTCTCTCGCTCAGGCAGTGGGTGACAGACCCATCCTGGCTTTCAGACAGCCCTCCAACCTGAAGCAAATACTCACCAGATAACATACACCCTACAAAAAGTCCAACCCAGGAACCTACCCCTGCAACAAACCCCGTTGTCAGCTCTGTCCACACATCGACTCTAGTGACACCATCACAGGTCCTAACCACATCAGCCACACCATCAGGAGCTCATTCACCTGCACATCTACTAACGTTATATACGCCATCACGTGCCAGCAATGCCCCTCTGCCATGTACATTGGCCAAACCGGACTGTCACTACGCACAAGGATAAATGGACACAAATCAGACATAAAAAATAACAACATCCATAAACCAGTGGGAGAGCACTTCAGTCTCCCAGGACACACTGTCGCTGACCTGAAAGTTGCTGTAGTTCTCCGAAAAAAACCCTCCAAAAGCAGACTTCAAAGAGAAGCTGCTGAGTCAGAAATGATCTGCAAACTCGACACATTCAAACTGGCTTTAAACAGGGATTTGGAATGGCTCGCTCATTACAAGAGGTAAATTGCTTTGCTCACCCATTCTCACCTCCTACTCAATGGTTGTCATTAGGCCTCAAGTATGTGGCTTTCATCCACCTCCCCCATTGTTCTCTATGCGCTTGTATATGTCTATGATGCCTCTATGTCACCTCTTTGCTGTATCATTTCTACCTACTGCACCTGAGGAAGTGAGCTGAGACTCACGAAAGCTTATGCCTGCTGAAATTACATTTGTTAGTCTTTAAAGTGCCACACAACTCTCCTTGTTTTTCCAGCAGGGGGAGAGGCACAGACACCCGCCTCCTCCGCCTTAGCCATAACCAGGCCCTCCGCTGGCAGCGGCTAATGTCTGAGCCCCCCTGGCCCATCGCTGCAGCCCCCAGGGACACTCAGGCAGGGCCCCATCTCATTTGCCCAGCCGCCCTCACCCCCTGCCCGAGCTGGCAGCGACTCTGGTCTGACACCGGCCTGGCTGAGCTCTGAATCCTGCCCAGAGATCAAGCCAGGACCCCGCTCAGCCCAAACATTCAGGAGACGACACCCAAAATCGGGAGCTTGTCTGTAAACAACTGTAACAAATTGGGAGCAGGGTGTGTGAGTGTGTGTGTGTAGGGGGGGGGGGGAGAAGAGAGCAGGTTGTGTCTGGATATTTGCTGAGTAGTTTCCGAGCCCTGAATTCCCCTGCCCAGCCCCCAGCCTTATTTCACCACAAAGGGGGAAAATCCCCACCGGCTGCTGGGCTGGAGGCCCCCCCTCACCCTCTTCCTGCCTTATGGGGGGGGGGAGCCATTCTCTCGCTCACTGTCCCTTTGTCATTAGCCTCTCTCGGTCTCTTCCCCACCCAGCCTCCGTTAGCCCTCACCTGCCCCCCAGCCCCTCCCCCACATCCCCCCTTTGCTTCTCAGCACCCCCCACCCGGACTTCCCCTCGACTCCAGCCATGTTCACCCCAGAGCTCTCCACCCGCCCCCCATTGCCCCGCAGCGCAGCCCCTGCCCCCATCCCGGCCTGCCCCGCACCCCATCACCCCCCTGCCCCATCGCACCTCCCTGCCCCCCGCAATGCCCACACCCTGCAGCCGGGCTGGGAGCGGGAGGCGCCGCTCCCTGGGGCGGGGGGGGGGAGGTCTCTCTTACCTTCCCTGCGAGCGGGGCCGGGAGCGGGGCCGGGAAGGGCCTGGCCAGGCTGGGGTCTCTGCCCCGGGAGAGGCTCCTGGGTGGGGCGCAGCGGGGATGTCACCGCCCCAGTCACCGCCCGGCTGCAGCCCGGCTCCGGGGACCCAGCAGCCGCCGCCGGGCTCGGATCTCGCCGGGAGCCGGACCCAGAGTCGCAGCAGCAGCGAACCAGCCCCGGGAGCCTGGAGCCGCCTGTGCTGCTGCCGCCACGAGCTCCGCCCGCGATCACTGCCACCGCCGCAGCCCAGCTGCTCCTGGGTCCTAGCGCCCGAGGGATTCCCGGCAGCCGCCCTGCCCCAGACCTGCCTCCTGGGCCCACCCGTCCCCGAGACCTTGGCCGCCTCTCTCAGCATCAAAGGGCGCATCGTGCATCGAAGCCGCCGGGTGAAGGGGCAGCAGGAAGGAGACCCCAGCTGCGGGGAGGGGGAGAAGGGGCGTTTCTGTGCAGGAGTCCGGGCATTGCTCCAGAGAGTCTGGAGGATAAGGGGGTGATGGGTCCTGCTCTTCGAGAGGCTCCCCAGAGCCTGGAGGAGCAGGGAGGCGGCACGTTTCTGGGTGGTGACACCACCCCCGGGACACACTTTGCCCCTGGCAGTTTTACCACCAAAGGACTTTGAAAGACAATTGTAGGAGAATAAAGAGTTAAAAGCTGGACAAGTGGCCAGGCTAAGTTACAGGGGTGGAAGTAAACTGTTTAGGCCTTAAACTCTGGCCAAGGAAAGTGTGTCTTATGGGGAAGGGTGGAAGAAGGAGTGAGAATCTGCTGAGAAGTGTAACTGTCAGAAGCGCTTGATGTGTGAATTGCAGCCTCGTTTGCTGATCAGGAAATGGGGCAACATGAACAAAGATATTGCAAAAGTGTCAGTTCCCCCTAAACTTGGAGAATAGCAGGAAACCCACAAGGGCTGTGGTGAACTGCGTGGCTGACTGGTTATGTCTTTAAGGGAATGACACTGAAGAATATGTTGCCTCTGTACTAACAGGGATTAGGGGGTTGACTGGACTGAGAAGGAGACTCTGTGGGTTCATGTCCCCTCTCCTTGCAATGTCTTGAATTAAACTTCGCCCTAGAAGCTCTGCAAGCTGACATTGGTGTCCACCGGCTTTTCTTCCAGACAGGGAACGGGGTCAGGGCAAGGGCAAATCTTGTTTCCGTTCCTGCTGTGAATTTTAGTTAGAGTCTGTTCTCTCTCTTCTTCTCCTCCCTCCCTGGCCATCAGGGGTCTGGGGGGTCTGCCGTGAGTTTTGAACTCGTGGGGCTGGTGTAGGGCCCGCCAGAAAATTGGAACACGAATGCAAAATAGGCGGCCACAACTCGGCCTGAAGTGGCTCCTGGCAATAGCTCGGCCCAAAGTAGTATAAACAACAGCAGCTATGCCCAGTGTGACGTAGCTCTGAACACAAGAGAAAGAGGAAGTGAGCTAACCACAAACCTGGCTTCAAGCGGCTCAGAGGCAGTTAATGTAGGAAACATCTGTACTGTTTTTGCTGAGCAGATTGGCTTTTTATATCTGGTAAGATTGCATGCATATACCATAAATGGAGTAGAAATAGTGCATGACGGGGGCGGGGAAGGGGGGGAGCGGAGGAAAGTGATAGCTGATTGGGTGCAAAAGTGCACCAATCATACAAGGAAAAACAAGTGTCAATAGCCAATCCTTTAGTGGATCAATAGAGCACCAATAATTAGAGCAGAATGGGTTATAGTATGACAGGGAGAATATGCGGAAGCTGGAAGTCCCCGTAGACCTGTGGAGGATCCAGCAGGTGCACCTGGCAAGTTGGTTCCTAGCGCAGCCTGCTTATGTGACAGGGAGAAATGGGCTTCCCCTCTCTAACTGTGGGAAGCGCCTGATTTGTATTGCTTGCAGCTTGAATAAACAGCTTTGCAGGCACCGGCTTGTCCGCCTGCTTCCTGCAACTCACTGAGATCTCAAACCACGAACTCTGCGTCTCAGCGGAGAACAGTTGGCAGTACTGCTCTGTTTGTGACTATATTTCCTGCTAACACCTTTGGAGGCAAGGGCCTGATTTTCCTCTCACAACAGCTTCACACTGGTGTAGTCACTTCAAGGAGTTCCAGGGGGATTACTCCTGGTTTAGGGAGAGAATGAGCCTTTGAACCCAGTCAGATTATTCCTGATTTGTCCTTGGATCAAGGAAGTAGGCATAACATTTCAGAAAGTTTGAACTAAAAGGAAACTTTGACAGAGCCTATGACAGGGCAGGGGTGAGTGAGGTTGGTTGGGTGACCTCACTATGCATTTCTATCCCAGACCATGTTAGCATTGCTTCTGCCTTCAACCTTCCCTCTGGAGTTGGCAGCCATTGAATGCAGAACACAGGACACTGGAAGTGGGAGAAAATAAATTCTACTTTATTATTTCAAATGATGAAGACAGACAGATTCCCTTCCCCAGCCCAGCCCACCACTTAACTCCCACATGCACCAGCAACAGAGCAACTCTGATAAATGGGTAAAAACGTACAGAGAAGCCATGAGAGACGCTGGGATCCAGTCACTACAGCAAACACTCGGGGCAGGAAATCCAAAGAGCTCAGGTTAGAGGGAGAGTGTGGGGTGAGTGAGTGCAACAGAGTCTGTCTCTGCCCCACACAGGACACTGCGGTCGATGGGGGCGGGGGTGACCAGTTGGGCTGTCAGGCTCCTCATCTCCCTTCAGCCTCAGTGATGGGGGTCGGCCTGGCTTCAGGGCTGCCAGGTCTGCTGACATTCCCGGCTCCCTTCTTGTCTGTGCCAACCTGGTCATCGCAGCAATGGGGAGATGCGGCCCCTCCCCCATCATTCTTGGGCTGTCAGATTTCAGGGAGCAGCTTCACAGGACACTCCTAGGCCAGTTCCTAGTCTCTCTCTGGCTCTGGGGCAGGGAACTCACAGTTTTCGGCCCCAGCTCTCTGCCTCTGGGAAGCAAACACGGCCATTTCCCAGCTCTGTGCTCCTCCCCCGTCACCCTCCTCCTGACTGAGGCTTGGTCTACACTAGCAGCTGATGTCAGTGTAACTAGCTCACTCAGCTGCATGGAAA
>NW_027132988.1:0-5630 GCF_026122565.2 Emydura macquarii macquarii | reverse complement strand
CTTTTCTACCTTTGGTACTGATGCAAGTACAGGTTTCAGTACCAACCCAACCGCTGGTACTGGCAGCACTCCCTCTCCCCTTCCCCATGGATACTTCATCAAACTTTTGAAGATGTCTGTATAAGGTTCCCCTACCTTCCAACCTCCCTTTTTCGACGTTTACACTGAATGGGAAGCTCCTAGCAGGAAACACATCCAGCTGAGGACCTTCCCTTTGAAGGCCTAAGTTTAAGTTATGCCACTGATGGGTCTCCTCAATTTCTCAAAGACTCCTAGGTGACATGATATGATCTTTGGGCATCTATATGCCTGTGACAAAAAGAAAATACAGTAACTCCCAGATGACTCAACAGTCTCGCTGTGTCTACTATTAGCCCACCAGGCATACTGACATCCCCCATCCTCTTCTTCCCCCAACTCCCCCCCCCAAAAAAATCCAGATTTACTAAGAAAGGGCCCTCTTCTACAACAACCTCGGAGTTGGTGACGCCCCTCAAAATGCCTATATTGACCCATTGGTCAAGGGCTGTGAACGACTTACCCCAGATCTTACATTATGCCTATTCCCCCACTCACCTCCGCTCATCTCTATGGGGATTGTCTCTCTCATTTCCTATCTTCCTGGAAGTTCATCACCTGAGACAGATGGATCGTAGAGGTGATTTCTGCAGACTATTTCATCCCATTCAGCTCCTTGCCCTTCCTGTCCCTCTTCCTCATCCCAAATAAAAATGGGGGGTGGAGACCAATTTTGGACCTCATGACTTTAAACATCTCTGTCTGTTCCCAACAGTCCAGAATGGTGATCCTAGAAATGATGATTCCATCCCTGGATCTGGGAGATTAATTTGTTTCCCTCAACTTTCAGTATTCTTATTTTCACATCGCCATTCATCCTTCACACAAATTATTCATACCTTTTGTGGTAGGCAGGAATCACTACCAATGTCACATTTTACCCTTTGGTAAAGACCCTTGGGGCAGTGGAAAGAGCCAAAGTTGCATTGGCCCCAGCAGCCTATCTTCACCAGAAAGGCATAACTGTCTTCCTCCACCTGGATGACTGGCTCCTGAAGGGTGTTTTGCTTCTTGAACTAAAGACAGCAACCAGCAAGGCCCTGTCTCTGTTTCACTCCATTGGGCCTCTGCCTCAATGTGGAAAAGTCTGTCCTCACACCCACACAACATATAAACTTCATTGGGGCCAATCTGGACTCTTCTTTCGCCAGAGCGTACTTACCCAAAGACAGATTCACCATAATGTCCAACCTTGTTTCAACAATTCATCAGAACCCACCAACCACAGCAAGGGCTTGCCTAAATTTCTGGGCCATGTGGCAGCCTGTGACTCCCTTACCAAGACTGCATTCTGAGTGTTTTCAGGCGTGGTTGAGAACTATCTATACCCCCTCCAAATAGGTGTCCATACCTTGGAAGGTCCTTGATTTTTCAAACTCGTGGAAGGACCCAAGAAAGGTACATGTTGGAGTTCCACTTCTATAGCCTCCTCCTACAAGAGTTATCATCACATACACTACCCTGGTAGGTTGGGGTACATTCTCCCACAGCCTCACAGCTTACGGCAAATGGACTTCTCAGGCTGTGATTTTCCATATCAACATACTGGAGCTCAGAGCAGTTTGTTACACTTGCCAACACTTCCTGTCTCACATCAATGCCCACCTAAGCAGAATAATGCTAGACAACAGGGCAGCAATGTATTACCAATCAACAAAGAGGAGTAAGATCCCAGTCTTTATGCACCAAATCCATAAAACTATGGAACAGGTGCACATTACACCGCATACACACTTCAGCGGTGTATCTGCCAGTCTGCAGAACACTGTGACAGAGTTCCTCTGCAGACATTTCTGCATCGACCATGAATGGAAGCTGAATAATGAAGTATCCCAGAATATGTCTTACCAGGAGTCATCCAGAGAGAGATCTTTGTTACACCATCTGATACAAAGCACAGATGATTCTGCTCAAGTGGAGGGTGTGGCCACCACTCAGTGAGAGAGACCCTAATCATTACTTGGCCTTGCATTCTGCTATATTCTTATCCCCAAATGCTTTTACTGTTCGAGTTTAAAAAACATACATAAACAAGAGAAACTAGTACCCTCCTTGTAATACCATCATGGCTGAGACAGGAGCAGGTTGGCATGTCTCTGCATCTTCCTATCTGCCTTTCCCTGATACTGACTCTCCTCACCCAGCAGACAGGATCAGTTACCCACCCACTGCCAATCTCTTGGGACTTTACCTCAAGGCATGGCTACTTGATGGCTCTCTGTCATTGAACACGTCTGCTTCCCACTTCAGTCCTGTCAAAGAGCCAATTCCACAATGGGATCTCAACTTAGTTAAATCCCCATTTGAACCAATGGGGTGGTTCCCTTCTTCATTTGTCCCTCAAGACCTCGTTCCTCATAGCCATTATCTCAGCCAGGAGAGTACGAGAGCTTGGAGACTTGATGGCTGATCCATTGTTCCCAGTGTTCGACCACTTTAAGGTGATACTATAGTCACACCCTCGATTCCTTCCTAAAGTTTCTTCGGAGTTCCACATTAATCAAGCGGTTCACCTAGTGGTGTTTTACCCACAATCCTTGCATCGAGAGGACAAACAAGCCGCCATACGCTGGATATTAAGAGCTTTTCCTTTTATCTCAACAGGTTTCCCTAGACTCTTCATCTCCATTGGAGAATGAATGAAGGGACAGCCAATCTCCACCCAAAGACTGTCCAGAAGGGTTGCAGGATGTATCTTGTCCTGCTACAAAACTGGAGAGTTCACCCACTCAGGGTAGTTGCTCACTTCATTATGGCTTAGTCTATCTCCTTTAAAATGACCCTATTTCAGACGTTGCAGGGCAATCACCTGGTCTTCACCATACACTTTTTACCAGCATTATGCTCTCAGACCTGCTTCCAGAGCTGGCATAGCTTTTGGTGATGGCATCCTGTGATCTGTACTGAATCCATTTCCTCAGCATCCCCTCCATGAAGGAGGTACTGCTTGTGAGTCTCCTTACATGGAGCTCCCACAGGACACTACTTGAAGAAGGAGAGGTTATTTATCTTATACAGTAACTTGAATTCTTTAAGATATGTCCCTATGGGTGCTCCATTATGCTCTGCCTCAGAGTCTCACTGGACTTTCGTGGTTGAGAGGGAACTGGAGTGGTGATGGATCCGCCCCTCCCTGTATACCCTTGTGCCACAGCAAGAGAGTGTCTTAGGTACAGGCATGGACCTGCAGACATTGCTGGATAAAATCTCTGATCAAAAGTGCATGGGTGTGCACACATCCTGATGTGGAGCACCCATAGACACATACATCTAGAATTCAAATTGCTGTACAAGATAATTTATCTGTCCTTCTCCCTGAGGGAAGAGAATTGACTGCAGTGGGAGAATTTGAATACCTGCCTAAAAATGGGCATAAGCAGGTTTGAGGCCCAACTTTACTTGGGGATGAGAAGATCAAAATTCTTCCTAGAAACTTGAACAGACTCCTGGAAGTAAGCCTAGAGGTAGGGGCTGGAGATATTAAGCCATTTACTCTATCGGTCACAGTTCTATTGTGGACCAGATCAGTTGGCTGACATTTCCAAGATGTAGTCCTTCAATTTTTACAGAATCCACCAACCTCAGAAAGGGGAGCCTGCAGGGAGTGCAGATTCCTTCTGTTGCTAACCACTGCATGCAGGCTTCCATTAATTGCTTACCCCAGCATAGACCAGTCACAACACTCCAGCTCCTTGAGGTCTCTTGTGTGGGTGGGGGAGCATTTGAGTCTGCCTGCTGATGGTTTTGAAGAAGACTTGAGACATGAGTGCTCAGCAGCCTTGCCAACTAGAGCCAACTGAGTCAGTAGGGGTAGGATGAATACTTGGCCTGTGTGAGAGTAGTGGTTCCTCCCCTGCCAAGTATTTCAGGTATGAACAACTAAAATTTGAAATGGTAGCTTCTCCTCAACTGCTGTCGCGTCTTCTCTGTTGCAGCTCTGCTGACCCCAGTAGTGCAGTGTTAAATGTAGTGTGTGTATTTAAAGTGGTAAACTGTTTGATAGTTACTATGCCAGGCCACCACCTCCTTGCTGTTCTGGGGATTAGCACCTCCAAGTCCGATGCCCCCTTCTGCTACTCGTTCATGTGCCCTGCCACCTCTCTCTGCAACTCAGGGTGCGATCTCTTCACGGCTTGGCCTTCTGGCCAGGTCACAATAGTCCTCCCTTCTGAGATATCAAAGTCCCATTGGACAACTGTCCCAGACGGTCTTCTGCTCCACTGCCCAGGCTGCACCACTTGCCATGTGACTGGTAGGGTAATCTGGGGCTGCTCTGTACTCTGGGTTCCTGTACAAGTGGACAAGTTAGAGAGTGTCCAGCGGAGGGCAACAAAAATGATTAGGGGGCTGGAGCACAGGACTTAAGAGGAGAGGCTGAGAGAACTGGGCTTGTTTAGTCTGCAAAAGAGAAGAATGAGGGGGATTTGATAGCGGCCTTTAACTACCTGAAAGGGGTTCCAGGAGGATGGGGCTAGGCTGTTCTTGGTGGTGGTAGATGACAGAACAAGGAGCAATGGTCTCAAGTTGCAGGGCGGGAGGTCTAGGTTGGACATTAGGAAAAAGTTTTTCACTAGGAGGGTGGTGAAGCACTGGAATGGGTTACCTAGAGAGGTGGTGGAATCTCCATCTTTAGAGGTTTTTAAGCTGAGGCTTGACAAAACCCTGGCTGGGATGATAAGATGAGGTTAGTTCTGCTTTGAGCAGGGGGTTGGACTAGATGACCTCCTGAGGTCCCTTCCAACTCTAATATTCTATGATTCTATGAACTGTTGTCTGTTTTCTCTCAGACCTTGTTGCTCTTTCCCTGGATTCCTTTCTACATCTTCTGGTTCCCCATTCTTTGGGTTTACCAACCCAGACTCCCTCTTTCAGAGAGTAACTGCTGACTACTTAACTCTGTAACCCCAAACACAGATCCCTTTTCCCAGGGAGTGACTGCAGACTACTCTCTTGCAGCCCGTTTCTGCTGTACTTCCTGGCTTTATACCAGCCCCACCTATACCTTCTTATCTGGGCTTCAGCTTCAACCAGCCTTTCAATCCCTGCCTCTCCCCAGGTGTAGTCTTCCTGGCCAACATAATTTAACTTGCTCTGCCTTTTGTGGGGTGAACATCTTATCAAAGTTGCCCAGAGAGATGCTGTGAATTATCACTTAATACCGACTTAACAAGGAGCTAACGTTGCCCAACTGCCAGTATTCTGTGTTTGACTGAATAGCAGAAACGCCACTTACCATATTCGAGTAATAGGCTGGAAATAAAAGCTGCCATGTGCCTCTCCTGCAGTGTTCATGGTCCTGTTCAGTACGGCATATTTGGAAGGCAAGGAAGATGCTGAGAGAGATTTTCACCCACTACCAATCTGACTGAAGCCCACTTTTAATTTCTCCCTACATGCAGTGAGAATCCCTGAAACTAATGAGTTACAGGAGGAATGTGTGGATGGTCCTAAGTCCCACATCATTAGAAGTGTGCATCAGTGATGCCAACCTTGGAGCTAGTTTTTTCCCCAGTATCGCCCAGGACACAATCAGAACAGATATGTTTGCATAG